>NC_045435.1:73810180-73897221 GCF_002776525.5 Piliocolobus tephrosceles
GGGTGTGTTATGCGATCACTCTATGCCGCGCGTTCCGGGGTTCCTGATTATCCCTAGTAGCTAGGACAGCAGACCCGACCCCCCCCCCCCCCCCGATTTTTTTTTTTTTTTTTTTTTTTTTTTTTCAGTAGAGATGAGGTTTCACTATGTTGACCAGGCTGGTCTCAATCTCCTAACCTCAACTGATCTGTCCACCTCAGCCTCCCAAAGTGCTAGGAGTACAGGTGTGAGCCACTGTGAGGACTGCTGTTTTTGCTAGTACAAATAGTAGCACACATAACAACAACAACAATAATACTTATCCAGCCCTTACCACGTGCCAGTGTGCATGCTAAGTGCTTGACACATATCACCCCCATGAGTTCTCACAAGAACTCTATAAAGTAACTATTATGTTATCCCCATTTTACAGCTAAGGAAACTGAGGCACAGGGCAGCTAAGCCAAAGGAAAGTTAATGACAGAGCCAAAATTGCCACTTAGGTGTTTCTCCTTTAGTCTGAGATCTAACCACTGGTCTAAACTGCCTCTCAGTACATTAGAATGCTGCTTTATCTATTGGTAAATCCAGATTTCCACATATCCGGACAGCCTGAAGACAGAGAGTTCAGGGCCACTAATGCCCACACAAATAGATCTGCCTGTAGTGTGAGGAGCTAGGAGGGAAGCCACCTGTATGTCTGCAATAACAGAACTTCCATCTGCTCCAGGTACTGTGCATCCTATTTAATGAGCATGTTTCCACCCAAGAAAACGCAGAGCCGGAGCTGACTAGACAGAAACAGTACATCTCAGCCCTCAGTTTTTCTTGGTTTTGACACCTTCTGGTATGTGCCAAATTAGCAATAAATTCTGAGGAAAACCTCAGAGGGAAAGCCCCTCCCTCAAGCAGACTTTCCGAAGGAAAATTGTTGCTTTTTCTCTGATCCCACCAGCTTTCCCATTCAGAAGCCTTTAACCAGAAATCCCCTCTGTTCAATTAGAATCGTGACTCATGTTCTTACTTCAAAAAAAGAAACCAAAGTTTGTCATCTAAAAAGGAGGAGGAAGAGTGTGAAGAAGAGGGTGCTTTAGAGTCAGACTGTTCTGAGTTTAATTTCTGACTGTGTCCTTCATCAGCTGTGGAACCTAGGAAAGTTACTTAAACTTTCTCAGCCTCAGCTCCCTCAACTGTAAAACAGGAATAATAGTATATAATGATATAGCTAATAGTAAGTATTTACTTTAACCTAGCTATTGTTCTAAACACTTTATGTTTCTACTTTAATCCTCACACCCTTGAGGTAGGTACCATTAGTATTATCCCCATTGTATAGATGAGAAAACCGAAGTAGAGATAACTCTAGTAATTTATTTGCCCAAGGTTGCACATGAATCTGGGCAACATATCTCCAGATTTAAGCTCTTAACTCCTCAAGATGAGTGTAATAAATTCACATAAAGTGCCTGGCACAGCACAGAAAACTTGTAACACTTCACTAAGTAGTAGTAATTGTTTTTATTATGAAGGAGTAGTTAACGATTCAATATGAATTACACTGTATGGGTTCTATGAACTTCTTTTTCTACTTTTATTCTCATGTATTATGATTATATACACAATAGATGTTGTAGCTGTATTCATTGTTGCAAATCTCTTTCTCTGGATGCAAAGTAAAGGGAAAGCGTTAGTAGCTGCCAGATATAAATTGCAGAAAAGTGTGAGGCTGTTACAGTCTTGCTAGTCATTACTAAAAAAACTACAGTATTTCTTGCCCACTTCCTGAATTTGATTTTTTACATCATCTACTTCCCTATGTACCTAAGTCCAAGATTTCCTTTCACATATTTAACTTATTGTTTGCTGCTAAAATGATACGTTTTCCTCTGCCCATAGAGAGATTTTGTAATAAAGCTGACATTTATTGTGCATCTACTTCCTGACATGCCTCATGCTTATACATCACAAGCACTGTCTCATTTAAGCCTCACAACAGCCCTATTAGTGAGGAACCATTACTGACCTGTCTTATGGAGCACCAAGAGGTTAAGCATCTTGACCAACATCTCACAGTAACTGGTAGAACTAGAACTGGAAGATTATACTCTTAACTGTTACAAGCCAGTAATCTCTCTCCTTAGCCCTGGCTGAACCTCCCTCTTATGTCCATTTATTCCATGAATACATTAATATATTATTTTAAGCACTGACCAGGACAGCTAGATGATCTATGTAACCCCAGGAGCTGTTTGCGCCGGCCTCAGCAGCAGCACAGGGCTGATAAACTTATCAGTCATCCAGTCAATGCTCCCTGCCTCAGCTTTGGTCCAGCCATCACCTCTCTTGCCTGAGCCCCTGTGACCAGCTTTTTACTGATCTCTTTGCTTTCTCTCTTGCCACCCCCTTCCTCCTACAGTGTATTCTCTATCCAGCAGCCAGTGAGATCTTCTTAAATAGAAATATGATTGTGTCCCCCCTCCCCCCACTTTTAAAACCCTTCCATAGTTTCCCGTTCATATTTAGAATAAGCATACTGGCAATCTGATTTACCCATTTAAGAGGTCAGTCTAGCTACTGCAGGATGAATGGAGAATAGACACAAGAAGGAAAGTAGGAAAGCCCATTAGCAGACTCCTGTCATGGTCCAGGTGGTGTTGTTGATGGTGACTTGACTGGGTAGTTGCAATAGGGATGGAATGAGATGGGATACATTTGGGAAGGCAAGTTTGAAGAACTTGGCAATGGATTACATGTTTTGTATGCAGTGTTTTAAAATCTCATCAGAAATCTTTAGAAAGATCACTCTGATCTCTCAAGAGCATGGCACTTAAAACCAACTGAACTATAACAAATGTCTACTGACCAGTTACCATATATCAGGAACTCATAGGAATTCAGAAAGAAGAACATGGTTCTGTGCTAGGTATTTAGAAAGCAGGATCAGAGTTCCTTCCCTCCAGAAACTCACAGTTCAATAGTAACAATAACTATAACCACAAATAAATTAAAGCTGTGTGATAATTGTAACAGCAGAATTATCTACAAGGCCTAGGAGATGATGACATCAAAGTAAAGGTTTAAACTGAGGGAGAATATGAGTTTTTCCCATGAGGAACAGGGAGAAGGCATCCCAGGCAGCATAGGTTGTACCAAGTTACAGAGGTGTGAATTTTTATGGTGTGGTCAGGAATTACAGATACACAATGTAGATAATACAATGTGTGGGAACCAAGTCAAGGGTGTAAGCAGAGATGGAAAATGAAAAGTTTTTTAGGCTAGGTCAAGATGCTGGACTTTGTCCCTATAGGCTAAGGTTTTCCCGAGTGCATTCATGCCACTGATAGTACACTAGATCGTTTTAATGATATACAGACGAGCATGGATCAGATATAATTGGCCTTCCCTATCCACAGGTTCTACATCTGAGAAATCAACCAACCATGGAAGGGAAATATTTGGGGGGGAGGGGGGAAACAATGAAAAATAAAAATGCCATAATAAAAAATAATGAGAATTTACAATAATACAGTAGAACAGCCATTTACATAGTATTTACATTGTACAACGTATTATAGGCACTCTAGAGATGATTTAATATATGTGGGAGGGGCCAGGCGAGGTGTCTCATGCCTGTAATCCCAGCACTTTGGGAGGCCGAGGCAGGCAGATCAGCTGAGGTCAAGAGTTTGAGACCAGCCTGGTCAACATGGTGAAACCCCCTCTCTACTAAAAATAACAAAAATTAGCCAGGCATGGTGGTACACATCTGTAATCCCAGCTACTCAGGAGGCTGAGGCAGGAGAATCGCTTGAACCCAGGAGGTGGAGGTTGCAGTGAAGAAATCATGCCATTGCACTCCAGGCTGGGTGATGGAGTGCGACTCCATCTCAAAAAAAGAAAAAAAAAATTTTTTAAAAACGATGTGCTTAGGTTATATGCAAATACTACACCATTTTATGTAACGGACTTGAGCATCTGTGGATTTTGGTGTCTGCAGGGGTCCTGGAACCAATTCCCTGTAGATGCTGAGGGACAAATGTAATCATTTATGTATTTTAATGTGTGCTACATAATGTATAATTAGTATATCAAGCCTATAATATAGTTTCTTTTTCAAAGTAAATGTATTCATGTTAAGTAAGTTAATTTGAAGGAAAATATCAAGTAAATCAATAGAACAGGTGAACAGATGTGGGACCAATCATGAAAATGAAATGTAAGAGGCCAAAGTTTGAGGCACCTTTCATATAAATGGCAGGGGAAGGGGGTAGGCACTGAAGGAATTTTAGCATGGAAAAGGCATGATAAGATTTGCAGGTGGTAAGCTCTGTCTCATTTCCAGGAATAGGATGAAAATCATTCTCGTGTCCCTGAAACCAATTAAGAGGTTCCTCTATAATTGTCCATGGAAGCAAAAAATGTGGGTGGGGACTGAAATAGTGGAAGTGGGAAGAGGGAAGACGGAGCCGTGAGGAACTCCCCAGGAGGTAAAAACTCAACTGCACTTGGCTACTGAGGAATAAGGATGAGGAAACAGAAGGACCCAGGATGACTCCTGGGTTTCTGGCTTGAAGGTCTGAGTAGATTTTGGCTGCCAGCCACTCTTAAGGGCCCCTGAAATTTGTCAGGCAGGAAAAATTTTACTTAGGTGAATTCTTCATTATGTTCCAAAGCAGAAATTCTGTCTGATTTGAGGTGAAGTGAGGATTTGGAAGTTTTCCAGTGGGTATTGATGACAGTAAACAGGTAAAGCCAGTTTTAGAACTCGGTATTTGAATGTATTTCAGTATGACCAGATCTCTCCTTTCTTAGTTGGATAGAGCCTGAAAAATGCCAGTCTCGATTCCTAGATTGGTGCCAGTTCAATATGTAACAATCCACAAAGCAGATAGGATAATACATGAATTGATTAGTAATACTGATCTTAGGCCAGGCGCGGTGGCTCATACCTGTAATCCCAGCACTTTGGGAGACCGAGGTGTATGGATCAACTGAGGTCAGGAGTTTGAGACCAGCCTGACCAAAATGGTGAAACTCCATCTCTACTAAAAATACAAAATTAGCCAGGCATGGTGGCACATCCCTGTAATCCCAGCTACTTGGGAGGCTGAGGCAGGAAAATCACTTGAACCCAGGAGGAGGAGGTTGCGGTGAGCTGATATCGCACCATTGCACTCCAGCCTTTGAAACAAGAGTGAAACTCTGCCTCAAAAAAAAAAAAAAAAAAAAACCAGTAATACTTATCTTAACATATCCAGATAGCTTTGAGCTCTGCCTCTATAGTTCTCAACCCTCCTTTTTATTTTATTTTCCTGTATAAAAAATTAATTTCTTTCAACAGAAGAGCTTTTGGAGAAGGAGGAAGGAAGTGGGGAGAACTTCCTGTGTTGACTTGGAACTTCCTCCCTGTAATGTACCTGCATTTCTCCCTGTAATACACCTGCAATACAGCAAAAGAAAACAAGGGAAGGTTTTCCTGAATGAAACTTGACAAGAGGCAAAAGAGTTGTGAGATTTAGCACCCTCTTTTTTCTTTTGTGTGCAGTGTCTTTCAGGAGTTCCCCTACCTGAAAGACTTTCAGCACGTACACAAATTAAGTTGCAGCATAACATTTTCCAAGGTGCTTTCTGGAATCAGTCAAGGAGTCTAAGTCTCACGATAGGCCTCAATTCCTCCTGTAAGTGGAAGTGAACAGTGCTTGCTGTTGCTTATGCTCAACCACAGGCTCCAAAATCTGTGCCCTGTTCCTGAGCCATGTGCATTTCCTTGTTTATAAGTACCAAGCTTCATGGCAAAGTGTGTTCAACAATTCACTTACTCATGCATTAATGCAGCTCTGGTCTTTCTCCTTTCCCTTAGGTATTTATGGGCCATCGGTAAGAATGTCTGGAAGAGATGGAAGAAAAGGTTTTTTGTATTGGTGCAGGTAACTAACTCTTCAACTCCAATAATATCAGTCTTAAGAGACATCGGTATTAAAGATTTGCTAGAATGAATGAATGCTTTTTAACTGAGTATAACTTTAATAGAATACACAGAGCTCATGCATTTAGCACAATGAATTTTTACATATATCCATGTAACCACCATTCAGAGGAGGATATGGAACATTTCCAGTACCCAAAGGGCTCCCTTGTGCTCTATTCTCTATTTTTATATCACTTTAAATTTTTAAAAAAATTAATGGATACTCATAATTTCTTAATTCAAACAATACAGAAGTATGTGAGATAAGTCGGGGAGAGTAGACTCCCACCCCTGCCCGGTCTCCTGCCAGGGATGAAGGATTCCAGGAGGGAGCAAGCTCATGCCAAGTGAGGGCTACAGGGACATTGACTTCGGCTGAAAACAATGTAGCATTTTGAAAAGAACTGAGATAGGCATTATAAGTAAAGTCAGAATTTAGTTGGACTTTTTGCCTCTATTTTATTATTTAGTGTGTTTAAATTTGAATTATCTGTGTGGGAGTGCTCTACTCTTCTTGGTGCCTGGTGCTTCCAAAAGTCTTAGCCAATGTCCCCTAACTATGTTTAATATCTAGAATAAATGTTTCTAGTAAACTTCTTTTTTTTTTTTTTTTTGTTTACTTAAACAAACCAAATTCTTCAAGTTGTTCTGCAACTTGCTTTTTCCACACAAGTTATTTAGATCCCTTCAATGTTTACACACATAACTCTGGCTCTAATATCTGTAAACTTTTCCCTTTTGGATAGACTTCTGGACTTTTCCAATTTAGACTATTCTTAATACTGCAGGGAACATCTGTGTATATGGATACAAATGTAGATGCAGATATTGATGTTAATACATTAGTCATATATAAATAATACCTTTACTGTTGAGCATTTCTTAAATTTTTTTCCAGAAATAGTAATACCTGTCCTTGAAAGACCCCATCTTTTTGGTTGGGGAGGGGTATTTATTTTTTGCATCAGGATTTTTTGGTTTACAAAGAAATTTTCCAGTGCCTCTTTTTAATTTTCAGACTCCACCGGAGCATTTAAACTATAATTCAATTTGCAGAAATCTAATTTATGCTATACTCTGAAAGATTTCACAAAGTGAGTCAACTTGTAACTGAGTGACAAAGGTGCTTATTGGGTTACTTGACCAGGATTAATATTTAGAGTTCTACCAATATTTAGAGTACTTTATACTCGGAGACCTGACTATACAGCAACTCCCTTTTAGGTCTAAATGACCTTGAGGGTTCCACCAACTCTGAACTTCTAAGACTAGACCGTCTATAGATCTACTTAAGTCTCTGCTGTGCCACTAAGGCAAAATGCAGCTCTCTGACTCTAATAAGCAAGAGGTAATCTTTGCTTTCAATATTGTTGTAGGGTAGAACAAAACCTTAAAGTGATTTAGCCGCAAAGAACATTTTGGAATGATGCCCATCCCTCAAAATAACCCGTGGTTGCCGGGTGTGGTGGCTCACGCCTGTAATTCCAGCACTTTGGGAGGCCGAGGCGGGTGGATCACCTGAGATCAGGAGTTCAAGACTAGCCTTGCCAACATGGTGAAACCCTGTCTCTAGTAATAGTACAAAAAATTAGCCGGGCATGGTGGTGCCTGCTTGTAATCCCAGCTACTAGGGAGGCTGAGGCAGGAGAATCACTTGACCAGGGAGGTGGAGGTTGCAGTGAGCTGAGACTGTGCCACTGCACTCCAGCCTGGGCAACAAGAGCAAAACTCCGTCTCCAAAAAAAATAATTAAAATAATGCATGGCTAAGCAATTGAAGCTATTTTAGCTTGCAGTACATTTCCTTAGACTATTAACTGACCAATATTTATTCAGCACCTACTTTGTGTGGAGCACATTGAGAGGACATAGAGAAGAACTAAGGTCTGGTATTTAGCTCCCAGAAAGGAATCTGTTAGAGTTCTACATATGCAAACAGCAGAAATAGACTCAAGCTAATTAAGGTTTAAAAAATGGATCTGTGGAAGGCTTTGGAGTTAACTCATAGAATTGTGAAAAAGTCTGAATTACCCATCCATGTTAAGAACAGGACCAACATAGTTCCAGAAATCCAAGTTGTGTTAGGCTTCTCCAGAGGGAGAGAACCAATAGGATATATGTATATAAGAAAGGGCATTTATTAGGGAGAACTGGCTCACATGATTACAAGGCCAAGCCACACAATAGGCTGTCTGCAAACTGGGGAAGAAAGAAGTTGGTAGTGGCTTATTCTGAGTCGGAAAACCTAAAAACAAAGGAAGCCAACAGTACAGCCTTCAGTCTGAGGCCAAAGGCCCAAGAGCCCCCAGCAAGCCACTGGTACAAGTCCCAGTGTATAAAGGCCAAAGCACCTGGAGTCTGATGCCCAAGGGCATTAGGAACAAAAGGAACCATGTAGCAGGGAAGAAAGATGAAAGCCTGAAGACTCAGCAAACAAACTTATCCCACCTTCTTCTGCCTGTTTCGTTCTAGCTGCGCTGGCAGCTGATTGGATGGTGTCCATCTACACTGGATGTGGGTCTTCCTCTCCTAGGCCACCAACTCAACTGTCAATCTTCTCTGGCAACACCCTCACAGACACACCCAGAAATAGTACTCCACCAGCCATCTAGGCATCCTTCAATCCAACCAGTGGACACCTTATATTAACCATCACAAGTCCTGGAACCATGGCCAGTGCTGCTGGTGTGGTCATGAGACAGACTGGCTCTGACCACTTTCCATCCTTGCATCTCTCCTTGAGGGTCAAATTTCATAGAGGGAGAATTGGTTTAGTCCAACCTGGTTCACTCCCAACTTTTAGCAGGAAGAATGGGTGGCACTTGGATTGACAGTCCCACTGGATTGTCTTTCATGCAAAATCAGGATGCCATTACCAGAAGGAGAAATGGATACTGGGAAGGTAAAAATAACTGGTATCCACTTTAAAGAGCATACAATGTAAATGGGAAGACAAGACACATCAAAAGAGACGGTGCTGGCCAGGAGCAGTGGCTCACGCCTGTAATCCCAGCACTTTGAGAGGCGGAGGTGGGCGGATCACTTGAGTTCAGGAGTTTGAGACCAGCCTGGGCAACATGGTGAAAATCCATCTCTACTAAAAATACAAAAACTAGCCAGGCATGCTGGCTTGTGCCTGTAATCCCAGCTACGGGGAACGTGGAGGCAGGAGAATTGCTTGAACCCGGGAGGTGGAGATTGCGCCACTGCGCTCCAGCCTGGGAGACAGAGTGAGACTCTGTCTAAAAAAAAAAAAAAGCAGTGCTGAGTCATGCATGGTTCTCGCCCCTCAGTGCTTCTCATTGCACTTGGCACAGCAGTCTCTCTTGGAATCACTTGGGAGCATGCTTGGCCTCCCCGATAGACTGTGCACTGTTTCAGGGCCAGTTTTGTTTCTGATTCTTTTTTGTGTCCTTCCCTCTTTCCTCCACCACACTCATACACAGTCCCTAGCCCAGTGTCTGGCACAGGCAGTCAGGAAATGTTCATGGAAGAGAAAAAAAAAAGGAAGAGAGAGGAGAAAAACTCAGGCAATACCTTGGGTGGTGCTGAAAAAGAAGAGATCATGTGCTCCGAGAAGTGGCTGGTGACAACCATTCTCAGATTTCTGAGAACTTCTGATATGATTAAGTACTTAGGAGAAGTAGATGACCTCTTATTTAGGGAGATGAAACTCTTCAGGAAAAACAAGAGGAAATGTGTGGAAAACATCAGTAAAGCCATATCTGTACAGTAAGTATAGGGAGAACCAAAAGGGAGAGAATGATTTTTTCAGGCAACTGGAACACAGGTGTTTAGAGCCTTCACACTGAGCCTTCTACCAAGAGAAGATGAAAGTCACACAGCAGCTAAAAAGCAAGTTCTGTGCTCACTTCTGAGAATCATAAAAGGGTACTTCTCATCTAAAGTTCAGTATCTTTCCTAGAAAGGCAGGAGAAAGTAAGTACAGAATTCTGTGACATTTTTCATGTACATATGATTCTCATTAACTTTAAAGAGCTGTCAAGGTATGTTGGGTACATCAATCCCCCCAAAAAAATCTGTTTCAGCCTGAATCAGATTTCTCCCTTAACAACCTCTGTGACACACAGAGGTGACATGAGATTCCCATCATCACAAAGATAATGGGGGAGCCAGGGTGACAACTCAGGTCTTCTCTTTCAATTCTTGTCCCATTCACCACGACAATGTCTAAAAGCAATTTGCTGGCACACCCAGAAAATACTGCATTATTTTTCAATGATTTCCATTTTTTTCTTCTCCTCTATTTAAGTGATCACATTTAGAAGCACTTTATCAATATCATAATGAAAAAAACATGCTCCCTTTGAAACAACCCCAATGCCATCAGAGCTGCAGGAGGAAAGTTCAAGGCGCCAGTGCTGGTCCAATTCAGAGGAAGCTAAAATGTCCCAGGTTGTTTGAAGAAAACGATGTCAGTCCAAGTGGTGACAATTGGCCCCCAACAGCTGCATGCAATGTTGAATTCAGTCATATGTACATCTTTAGCCACCAACCCTTACTTTGAAACTCAAAATGCAAACATGAAACCCAGCGAACCACCCTGGTTCAATTTGCAGAATGGTGAGGGTTCTGGGAGAGGGGGAAGATTCCCGTAACCCCGCCCCTGCTCCTGGGCAGCCTTAGAGGGAACTCCCTGGAAAACAGTGTGGAAACCACCAAACAGAAAGTATATCTACCCAAGTGACTTACTGAATCTTTGTGTCTTTCAATTCAGATGTTAGATCTTATGGAACGTATTTATATAGAGTGCTAGGAGCACACAATTTCCAACACAATTATGATTTCATACATTAGATTTAAAACAAGGAAAATTGTCTGAAAACAACAAAGGTGAAGAGAGGACATCCAACATTAGTCTCCTCAAAATTCATCTCCTGCACACACATATAGAGTATACGTTTTTGCTTATAACACGTAACAATTAAAACTCTCCCTGACTGAGATTTCCTATTAGTGCTACTGTCTTTAGGAACAAAATGTTAGCTATAAAGGGACTTTCTACTAGTCAGGGACAAAGGACATACTCAGAGGAGTGCTGGACCAAAGTAGCAATTCCCATTTCTTAAGGATCAGAGGTAAAATTATTATAGATGTGGCTAGAGTCTGCCCTACCAACTGTGAAGGGAATGAAGCAGTCGCAAGGAGCTTCTGTGCCAGAGATTCAAGCATTCCTGTGTGATGAGATGGTGTCTGTAAATGTGGGCCTGGACCATCTGCATCAGGTGTTGTTTAAAATGCAGATCCCCAAGGTGCCATCCAGAAGACTCTGATGTAGTAAGTCTGGGGTGGGGCCCAGTAATCCGTACTTATAACAAGCACCCCAGGAGATGCAGGTGGTCCAAAGGCCACCCTTGGAGAAACACTGTCTTGGAGGTCGTTACCCTGCTTAAATGAAAGGTCTTATTCCCTTCAGAGGACACCATCTTAGAGTTTATGTTCTCTATGGAACCAAGCATCAGAGTAGCTAAATAGATGACTATATTTAAATGGCATAATAAAGCCTCCTCTTGCCATGTTCCTTGAAATTCCAATATATGTCCTATAAACTTGGTTGGCTGCAAACCCTAATCCAGAGATTAAGGGGAAATGGGCCTTCAGTACCCTGAGTCAAGAAATTACTGGGGCCTTGTTCTAAACCCTCGGGTCCATGGCGAGAGCCAAGCACACGGATTACTACTGTTAGTAACTCTAATGTGACCAAATCAACACTAATGATAAAGGTGCCAATTCCATAGAGCACCGCTGGATAGCCAGAACTCCCCACCCTGTGTGTGTAAGGAGAACAGTGAAAACAGGCCAACTTATCACCCATATCAGGTTAGAAAGTCTTAACGCTATCATCTTTTTATTTAAAAAATATTTTTATTCTGTGATCAAAAGATTTCCAGTGGCCGAACATAGTGGCTCATGCCTGTAATCCTAGCACTTTGGGAGGCTGAGTCAGGTGGATCACGAGGTCAGGAGTTGAAGACCAGCCTAGGCAACATGGTGAAACCCCGTCTCTACTAAAAATACAAAAATTAGCTGGGCATGATGGCGCACACCTTAGTCCCAGCTACTCAGTTGGCTGAAACAGGAGAATCACTTAAACCCGGGAGGCAGAGGTTGCAGTTAGCCAAGATCACTCCACTGCACTCCAGCCTGGGTGACAGAGGAAGATTCTGTCTCAAAAAAAAAAGATTTCTGGTTAAAATCTACTGTTTTGATGGGTGTTCAAATAATTTCTGAGACATTTCCCCCCATTTTAGCACTATACAAACAGTAATATTATGTGGTTCCTCTAATGATGTGGACAATCACTTGTATTTATATGGTTTCTTAGAGTTTACAAAGTGTTCGTCAAGCTGGTCTTCACAACCTTTCTGTACTACAGTGAGGACAAGGCTTTTCTCAACTTCACATTAGAGAAAACTAAGGCTCAGAGTGGCTAAGTGGCCTGCGCAAGGTCAATGGCTTATAAGCAGCCAAATATGAAACCTAACACAGGCCAGGTGCAGTGGTTCACGCTTGTAATCCCAGCACTTTGGGAGGCCAAGGTGGGCAGATCACAAGGTCACGAGCTCAGGAGATCGAGACCATCCTGGCTAACATGGTGAAACCCCATCTCCACTAAAAATACAAAAAATTAGCCGGGCGTGGTGGCAGGCACCTGTATGCCCAGCTACTTGGGAGGCTGAGGGAGGAGAATGATGTGAACCCAGGAGGCGGAGCTTGCAGTGAGCTGAGATCCCCCCGCTGCACTCCAGCCTGGGAAACAAAGCGAGAATTTGTCTCAAAAAAAAAAGAGAGAAAGAAACCTAACACAGGTCTTTTGATTGCAAGTGTCTTCAGTAACTCCAAGCACTTAGACAGGACTGGCACCCAAAGAGATCAATGCATACAGAATGTTATATATATGATGGAATACTACTCATCCATAAAAAGAAATGAATTAATGGCATTCACAGCAATTTGGATGGGATTGGAGACTATTATTCTAAGTGAAGTAACTCAGGAATGGAAAACCAAACATCAAATGTTCTCAGTCATAAGTGGGGGCTAAACTATGATGATGCAGAGGCATAAGACTAATACGATGGACTTTGGGGACTCAGGAGGAAAGGGTGGGAAAAGGGTGAGGGATAAAAGACTACAAACTGGGTTCAGTGTATACTGATTGGGAGATGGGTGCACCAAAATCTCACAGATCACCACTAAAGAACTTACTCGTGTAACCGAATACCACCTGTTCCCCAAAAACCTATGGAAATAAAATATTTTAAAATAAAACATTTGCCGGGTGCGGTGGCTCAAGCCTGTAATCCCAGCACTTTGGGAGGCCGAGACGGGCAGATCACAAGGTCAGGAGATCGAGACCATCCTGGCTAACACGGTGAAACCCCGTCTCTACTAAAAACTACAAAAAACTAGCCGGGTGACGTGGCGGTGCCTGTAGTCCCAGCTACTCGGGAGGCTGAGGCAGGAGAATGGCGTGAACCCGGGAGGCGGAGCTTGCAGTGAGCTGAGATCCGGCCACAGCACTCCAGCCTGGGTGACAGAGCGAGACTCTGTCTCAAAAAAATAAATAAATAAAACATTTTTAAAAGAATGTTCTAGAACTGAATTACTCAGATAGAGCCAACATGGCTCCTCTGTTTCTGATTCCCAACTAAGAATGTTACCAAAAATTATGTTCTAGCTTTCAGAAAAATAGCTAAATCAGAACAAGATAAAATATTGTTAGATAATATATAATGCCTTGGAATACAGTAGTAGTCACCTGGGAATACAATATTGAAATAAGTTAACCACAAAAATGAATTGTAAGACATATGAGTAGTTGAAGAATTTGTAGCTCTGAATGTTTGTTTTTGCCACTCAACTCCACAATTGCTCTATAAGACATTTATATTTATATTCTGGTTGCAAATGGCAGATGTCAACCCAAACAACCTTAAGTTTTAAAAGGGGAAGAATTGTATTGGTTAGCTAATTAAACTAGTAATTAACTGGAGAGTCTTCTGTCATGGCTAGATCAAGGCCTCAAACAACATTATCAAGCCTCTGTCTCTCAACATATATAATCTCTTGGCTCTGCTTTCCTCTGAATTGACTTCACCCTCAGGCATGATCTCTGGCAGCTCAAGCCTTACAAAAGTTTACCAGCCCCAGAGAAAACTATTCTTTTCCAATTGTTCCAGTACAAGTGTTTTACTCACCGTACTTCCAGCTAGACATGCAGTTAGTCCCACACAAACCACTTGCATTGAAAACTGAAAAAAGAGTGGTTCCCAGAGGAAGACCAGGATTCAGTTGTGGGAAGGCAATGAATGCCCTGCATGCACACATAAGAAATGCCCCCACAGGCCGGGCGCAGTGGCTCAAGCCTGTAATCCCAGCACTTTGGGAGGCCAAGACGGGCAGATCACGAAGTCAGGAGATCGAGACCATCCTGGCTAACATGGTGAAACCCCGTCTCTACTAAAAAATACAAAAAAACTAGCTGGGCGAGGTGGCAGGCGCCTGTAGTCCCAGATACTCGGGAGGCTGAGGCAGGAGAATGGCGTAAACCCGGGAGGCGGAGCTTGCAGTGAGCTGAGATCCGGCCACTGCACTCCAGCCTGGGCGACGGAGTGAGACTCCGTCTCAAAAAAAAAAACGAGAAATGCCCCCACAGAAGGCCAGGTATAGTGGCTTGTATCTATAATCCCAGCACTTAGGGAGACTGAGCTGGGATGATCACCTGAGGCCAGGAGTCTGAGACCAGTCTGAGCAACATAGTGAGACCCCATGTCTACAAGAAATAAATTCTCTTTTAATTATCAAAAAAGGAAATGTCCCACAGATGTTATCATCATCCCTATTTAAAGATCACAAAACCATGTCCCAGAAAAGTTAATTGAACTGTCTTGGTTCACATAGAAAATAATGGATCTGAAAACCAAATCCAGTTCTGCATGACTCTAAAATCTATTCTCCTTCTCCTCCACCAAATGGCCTTCACTTCAGTGCCAATCAGGAATCTGGGATTTAGACACTGTGATCCTTCATTCGCAACTACATCACATTAAAAATAGTCCTTAGTCTCCAGGAACTGTGTGATTCACACCATAAAAATTTTCTCCATCCTCAGATTTTGACTCAATCCATCAATGCTTCCTCAGGAATTCCTTGCCCAACCACCCATCTAGACCAAATCTCCACGCTCTTACAGTATGATATACCTCTCTTTTTAATATTTGCCACTATTAAAATAACACGTTTCTGAAATAACATGATTAATGTCTACCTTCACACTAGACATGAGAGGAGGAATCATGTCTGGTTTTCTGCATGTTTATAGTCCCCAAACGGAACACACTACCTACGTATTTGTTGAATGAATGAATGCATGTATTATAAACAACTCTTTTCTAAAATATGTATGTGAATTTTGGACAAGGGCTAGTGACCAAGGTTCAGTAAAAATAACAGCTGATTAATTTTCAAAGAATGATGGTAAAAGCAAGGAAAGGGGATTTAGACAAAATTCATTCTACTGTTCCATGTCCAAGTATTTTAGTCTCCTATAGGTGATAAGAAGAAGGGGAGGGGAGAGTTGGGACAAGAAAGGTCTAACCTTTTCATCTCATGACTGGAATCTACTTGCTAACTATAATTGAAACTCAGGGTCACTCTTAGAGGTTATGGATAGTTCCTGTATTTAAAACAGTGGTTCTCACACTTTAGCATGTATTAAGAGATATCTGGCCAGGTGTGGTGGCTCATGCCTGTAATCCCAGCACTTTGGGAGACCAAAATGGGAAGATCACTTGAGCCCAGGAGTTCAAACCAGCCTAGGTAACATAGTGAGACATCACCCCCCCACACACACACCACCATCTCTACCAAAAAAATTAAAAAAAAAAAAAAATAGCCAGGCATGGTGGCACATGCCTCTAGTCTCAGCTACTGGGGAGGCTGAAGCAAGAAGATCACTTGAGCCCAGGAGGTCAAGGATGTAGTGAGCCATGTTTGTGTCACTGCGCTTCAGCCTGAGCAACAGCAAGACCCTATTTTGAAAGAGAGAGAGAGAAAAAAAGAGAGAGGGAGAATCTGAGACAATTGTGAAAAATGTATAATCCTAAGGCCTACTCTGAACTGAGTTTCTGATTCTGGTCTGACTTAAAGAATCTACATATTAACAATCTAATCTGCCCCCCCTCACCCCCCACACACACTGTCTAATAATAGAGGCAGCTGCTGTCATCCACTTTTTTTTTTTTTGAGATGCAGTTTCACCTTTTCTGGCAGGCTGGAGTGCAGTGGTGCGATCTCAGCTCACTGCAACCTTTGCCTTCCCATTTCCAGCGATTCTCCTGCTTCAGCCTCCAGAGTAGCTGGGATTTTAGAAGCCTGCCACCATGCCCACCGAATTTTTGTATTTTTAGTAGAGAGGGGGTTTCACCACGTTGGCCAGGCTGGTCTCAAACTCCTGACCTCATGATCCGCCTGCCTCATCCTCCCAAAGTGCTAGGATTACAGGTGTGAGCCACTGCGCCCAGCCCGCCACCCGCTCTTTAAGGAACATTATTTCAAAGCATTCTCTAGTTTAAGCAAGTGACTGGAAATGAGCTAAGGGTTTTTAAAGGTGTATCTGAGGTGCAGCCACCTTTAAAATAAAACCTTGCTAACTGTTCCCTCAGAAGTCCCAACTGTCTGTCCCGTGATTCCATGAGAAGGTACCTACCCTCTGAAAATCCCAAGGATGGGAAAAACATAGTCCTTTATGCCCTTCTCTCCAAAGTGCACTTTCAGATGTCTGCTGGTTGTTTAAGATCACTAGATTTTTATGCTTTCTGTTGTAGGCCAGGCTCTCTGACAAGGGTGGCTGACTTTCTCACTTTTAACATGCATTCCAGGCTCTGCCGTGCCTTTATTACAACAGTGCTCACTGCCTCCTTAGTTTTTCATCAACAAAATACAGTTTTAAAAGAATTCTATGACAGGGGAACATGCATTTCATTGGGAATGGCTTTTACTGAGTGCGGTCTTGTGGAAGTTTAAAAAATAAATGTAAAGCTTTCCAAATCTTTGCAATTCACCCACCATTCAAGCGCTCTAGAAAAACTGAGATTCCCCCAAAAATTTCCAATAATTAGAATAATTCAAAGAGAAATCATTCTTTCTCCCCTCCTTTATTTCCTAAAGTACTTTGCAAAATCCTAAATCAAGATGCTCCCAATAAACCAACTCAATTTGGTTTACCATCTCAAACCAGTTCAGTTTGTCAAGAGTGACTTTAGGATTGTAACCAGAAGAGGGCATCAGCATACAGCTCTCCAAGAAGGAAGCCACTGAAATAGAAAAGGAAAAAAAAAAAAAAAAAAAAAAAAATCAAAAAGCCCAAACCATGTAGTAATAGTAAATGCATAAATCTTGAAATAACACCCTTCTGTTGTGATTTTTTTTTTAATCTCAAGTGAGTGTCGGCAACTCTGTTTGGCCAATCACATTAACAAACTATGTCATCTCTCATGTTGCCAGATGAGAAATGCCAGGTTAAAAAAAAAAAAACAAAAAAAAATCTGGCTGGGCACAATGGCTCACGCCTGTAATCTCAGCACTTTGGGAGGCCGAGGCGGGTGGATCACCTTCAGTCAGAAGTTCGAGACTAGCCTGACCAACATAGAGAAACCCCGTCTCTACTAAAAATACAAAATTAGCCAGACATGGTGGCGCATGCCTGTAATCCAGCTACTCAGGAAGCTAAGGCAGGAGAATCACTTGAACCCAGGAGGTGGAAGTTGCAGTGAACCAAGATTATGCCATTACACCCCAGCCTGGGCAACAAGAACAAAACTCCATCTAAAAAGAAAAAAAAAAAAAAAATCTCCATGGGACCATTCCAGCAATATCTATGATCGTTGTCATGCAAAGGGTCACAGGAGATCTGTTATCCCTAGGATCAATAATAACAAGTTGGAAAGGCCTGGTGCTGTACGTGGAATACCATGTAAATTTTGGGAGTAAAACCTCTTGATTGGATTGTATGTACTCAACTTTCTAGAACCAATCAGAGTCAACTAGTGAATGTCCATTATATGGCAGATTTTGCTCATGGGAGTGAAAATACAATCAAGACATATGACTACCTAGACCTGCCTTCGATGAATTTATAATCCAGTAGGTAAATCCACCTATTGAGCTATGCTATATTAGAATGTGTGTCGAATGCAAGGAAGCTGCCTGTATAAATGCATATGCATATGAAGTGTTTGCTCTATGGGTATCACACATGGTATGTAAAACTCAATTCTCTATCAACAATAAGATGCAGGTAAATACAGATGAAGACTCTGAGGCTTAGAGAACAGACAGCTTAACAGAACTGGGATGGGACCCCAGGGCCATGGAACCCCCAGCCTACAATCTTAACCTTCCATTTTAGGAGAAGAGTGTGCTATTGGTTATTTTCTTTACTACAAGCAATTAATATGTGTTCCTTTATGAAAATACTCTCAGTGACCCAGCCTTAGGTTTCCCCTGACATTGCGATATAAGGAAGAAGTTCTGCAAACCCTTTACATTATGCAGAAACCCAAGTGGGGCAGTAAAGTTTCCATCAGGAGCCAACAGAGGGCAGCAACAGACAAACCAACTACCAAAAACATCCTCCTGTGGACACCCTGCATCTCTCCACTGGGACCCTCACGCCTCAGACAGTGGGGGAGATGCATGTAGCGCTTAAGAACGTCAATTTCTTATCACCATTAAAACAGCAAAAACAAACCTCACCGTAGAAGAGGCTAAAAATGTCCCCCGCTGGGATCAAAGTTCACTTAGAAAGTGTCTCTTTTAATAAAGGAAACTGAGGGATGAGGGATATGGCACTCCTTCTCCAAGACATTTGACATCCATGGATAGTAAATATGCCTGAGAGCTTTTAGCCCAAAGCTGGGAGGATGCTTGCTTTCCCACGGGCTCCTTGCAGACAAGCCAGATGTAGAAATGCTAAGTATATGTGCTGGGTCTGGATGCACTAGAGCGACAGGGTCCTGAAGGTGGGCCTGCAGCTGTGAGCACCCGCCCTGCACTGGCATGGTTTGTGTCGGTGGAGTGAGGGCTGCCATTAGGGCACCAGTGACAACAGCCACGCCACTGGGGGGCTGAGGATTGCTCTACTGTGACTGGCACCTAGCGATCAAGCACTCATTGCTTGTGACAGCGTGTCACTCCTGCACTTGTCTGAGATGAAAAGAAGACTTCAAAGCAACCAAAGTACTCCTTCAGCAGGAAGAAGAAGGGGATGAAACATGTAGATTGACGCTGATCAAAATGGTGCAAAAAATGAAATACTAAAATAAAAAGGCATGAATAAATGAATGTCTAGCCTCTAACTTCTGACCAAAAGGCCCATGTTGTATCTGCAAGCATAGCAGTCTCAGCCAAAGCCACAGTCACATTAGGTAGAACATACAAAATTGCTGTCATTTAACTACTTTTGACCTACAAAAATGGCAATCGCATGTAGCTTAACCCAATTATATTAAAAGCAATAATGATAATAGCTAACGTTCATCAAGCACTTACTAAGTGCCAGGAACAGACTCTCAGTGCATTCCACATGTGAACTCATTCAGTCTTCACGATAAGCCAATGAGGTAGGTTCTAAGGTTGCATCCAGTCTACAAACGAGGTTATGAAGGACCAGAGAGGTTAAGTAACATGCTCAACGTCACACAGCCAGGAGGTAGCAAAACTCAATTTGAATCCAGCCACTCAGTCCAGATTCTCAGAGGAGAGAACATGGGGGAGGGTTTTTTGGAGAAGACAGGCTCTAGGGGTCAACCTCACAGTCTGCTTTTCCTTAACAGGTCAGTCAGTACACATTTGCCATGTGCAGTTACCGGGAGAAGAAAGCGGAGCCTCAGGAACTTCTACAATTGGATGGCTACACTGTGGATTACACCGACCCCCAGCCAGGTACCCACCGACCCTCAAGGCCACGAGTCCACAAACCCTCAGCCTTCCCAAATCAATGGTCAACTAATAATTGCTGGGCACTTATTCCATGCTAGGCACTAAGTCAATTTACTAAGGGTTTCAGCTGTCAATGGCACAATCCCTGATATTATGCCATTTCCATCCCAGTTGGTTAAATGCCATCCTAACCTAGGGTTTTGGTTTTACTCAAGGGATTCTCTAATTTAAAACCAAAGAGGAAGAGCATTTTTCTTTTACCTACCTGTATCCACATGAAATATGGACTCCACCATACAAGGCTTAAAAAAAATTCTGAAAAAGTAGTAGTCCTACATGTACACCAAAGAGAGAGAGAGAGAGAGAGAGAGTGTGTGTGTGTGTGTGTGTGTGTGTGTGGTTTTTCACCAGCGATGTGTGAGCTTGGCAGGTTTCAGTGACCAAGTGAGCCTGCCCAATATATCCATATTCCCTAGCTACAATTCAAGAGCTCATAAGGTTAGCTGGCAGCACTTGAAAACCCTTCCTAAATGTCTTTTTCCCTGTGAAGACACCAATCCACAAGCAGAGACAATGAAGCCCTTAAGCCTTATATAACTAAGAAAACTACACAAACGGTAGTATTTCTTAAAAGTTCTACACTGCATAAGTTCTACATCCTGCCCCCTCGCACCTCTCCCCCTACCCATTTTATCTTTTTCCCAGAAAAAAAATGAATAGAAATCAGCCTCAAAGAACCTTCAAAATGGGAGGGGGGTGCGAAATCATTTCAGCATATTAATGAACAACAAGCACCAACAGCCCTCTCCCGGAGAAGTTTATTTTTATGCCAAATCTGCACAAGGAAAGCATTTCCAACCATACTGCATTATTTGGCCCAAAACCTTTTTTTCTACTCCCATATTGCTCTTCCACATGCAACAAAATACACATAAAAGAAAAACAGAGTTTGAGAGAAGATGGGGTGCTAACCTGAAAAGGTATGGCAGGGAAGACCTTGGGCCCAGCCCACTTAGTAAAATTAGCACCTTCAGAATCTCAACCGAGTGACTGGGCCCAGCCCCACCCCTTCGGACTTTCATATGTTATTTGCATCCTGCCGGAGCAGAATACAGAGCTGACCACATAAGGCATGAATTAAATGCTCTGCCTGGAAATCCTTCATAATGAGTAGAACCAAGGAGTTTGAAACAAACAATTTCATGCAACTTCTCATGGAAAGGATGGGGCTCCTGACTTAGGAAACCAGTCCTTAGGACATTCTGTGATGGTCTGTGTTCTTCTTAAGTCATTGGGTTTCCTTCAGAAACATAGATTCAGTCCTCCTTAGGACTTTCATTTTTAAGTAGAAGGCTAGGGTGAGGCGTGGTGGCTCACATCCGTAATCCCAAGGCGAGAGGATCGCTGGAGACCAGAGTTCACGACAAGCCTGGGGAACAGAGCCGGACATCATCTATACAAAAAAATTTAAAAATAACCAGGGCATGGAGGCACACATCTGTAGTCTAAGCTACTAGGGAGGCTAAGGTGGAAGGATTGCTAGGAGTTGGAGGCAGCAATGAGCTATGATTGCACTGCTGCACTCCATCCTGGGTGACAGAGATAGACCCCAACTCAAAAACTAGAAAGAATTGTAAAAATTAATAAATTTTAAAACATAAAATGGGAAGCTAAAGGGCCAATATGAGAAGGGAAATCAATACCATCTTATGACAATAATTCCTTTTAAGCCAGTTCATTTTCCTTTCCCCCCATGTGATTGTATTTTGCCCTCACAGTAATCCCACAAAGTGGATAAGACCAGGATCATTACCCCATTTTGTAAATGAAGAAGCTGAGATTCTGAGATATCAAAGGCTATTGTTTGAGACTGCCTGGTGGCTGAGCTGGAACTCCAGGTCTAACCCATGTCATGCTTTGGCATTTGCAATAAAGCATAGCTGCATGAACAGCTATAGCAAAGCCATGGTTGTTACTTCATCAGATGAAAGCAAAATTATCTTCCCTCAGTGGGGAGGGCAGGAGTGGAGGGAACTATTCTATCTACATGTGTAAGGAGTAACTGTGCACATATATTTTTAAAGCTTATTTCTTTTTACATCGATCCTATGAGGTATAATTTATAAATTTCTTTATGAAAGATGTAAGTGGAAAGATGTAAAATGTAAATCAATTATGTTCTTTAGAATAATAAGCATCTTCCTCTATCTTTCCATGTGCTAAGTCCTATTTATTCCCCAAGTAATGTTTGATTGAAAACGGAGACTGAAATTCTCCCAGTTGTCATGGGAAAGTCTAACTTGGCGCGTGGCTCACACCTGTAATCCCAGCACTTTGGGAGGCCGAGGCGGGTGGATCATGAGGTAGGGAGATCGAGACCATCCTGGCTAACATGGTGAAACCCCGTCTCTACTAGAAAAAAAATACAAAAAATTAGCTGGGTGTGTTGGCGGGTGCCTGTAGTCCCAGCTACTCGGGAGGCTGAAGCAGGAGAATAGCATGAACCTGGGAGGTGGAGCTTGCAATGAGCAGAGGCAGTGCGCCACTGTACTCCAGTCTGGGTGACAGAGCAAGACTCCATCTCAAAAAAAAAAAAAAAAGAGTGATTACTGGCCAGGTACGGTGCCTCACGCCTCTAATCCCAGCACTGTGGGAGGCTGAGGTGGGCAGATCACTTGAGGTCAGGGGTTCAAGACCAGCCTGGCCAACATGGTGAAACCCCATCTCTACTAAAAATACAAAAATTAGCCACATGTGGTGGCACACGCCTGTCATCCGAGCTACTCGGGAGACTGAAGCAGGAGAATCGCTTGAACCTGGGAGGCAGAGGTTGCAGTGAGCCAAGATTGCGCCACTGCACTCCAGCCTGGGCGACAGAGAGAGGCTCTGTCTCAAACAAACAACAAAAAAGTAATTATTAAAAATAAATGTTCCTGAGCCCCACTTCTAACCTGTGAACCAGAAAGAGGGAGAGGTCAGAACCTTTGTATTTAAATAAGCACTGCAGGGGATTCCTGAACACAGTAACAGTTGCCAGCTAGAGAGCCAAGCATTTTAACCAATGTCCTCAGATTTGAGGAGTCTCCTCAACTGCTCCCTGAAAGGTGAGTGTGCAAATGGGGAGGACTTCAGACTCTATCTCTCTCCCTCTTTCTCTTGATTTTATCCCGGTTGTCAGTGGACCCCACTGGTGGTGATTTTGGGCTAAGAACCCCCGTGGCCTATTGCTGTCTGCCGTGGAAGGGAGGGATGCAACTAAATATTGTTGTCTTAGTACCAGCCTACAGTCTAGGTGGTTCCCCCGACACAAGCATTTTCATTAAACTCTACTTGTTTGGGTCCTTGATGTTTAGTTTGGTGATTTGGCAATGTAAGTTTCACTTACAAGCTACTCCTTTTAAGCTAAAACTAAAAATGCTTCACTTTACCTTTCCCTGTGTATGGTTTGGAAAGTTTGAGACAATCTCTCAATTTCTATCTGATTAGATAATGAAGTCTTCAAATAAAAGAATATTAATCTAGAATAATTCAATGTCACAGTTATCAAACAACTAAATTATTCTTATACGATTCATAAAGACCTTTTTTACCCTCATAAATGGACCTCGGCCATGCAAGTTGTTGGAAGTGAAATTCCTTTCCCCTAGAGAGCTGGCCAGCATTCCTTTGCCTGGTCTGCCTCCATCTATTCCCAGACGTGTCTTTGTCTTTGACCTGTGGGACTGTGCCCCTCGTTCTCCAAGGAGAGACCATGCAAGGTCACACATCACATTCTTCAGATTCAGTCCCCAGGAATTGTTGCTTTTTCTAAGACTGATGGCCTTGCAGTACATGTGGGTCTTCACTTTGTGGATGTTCACTTTGCTTTCTCCTCTCTTGGTTCTCTTTCAACTGTCGCTGTTCTATCTCCTTCTTGCTTTCTTTGGTGTGTCCTCAGCCTCTGGTGCTTTCTGAAAAAGCCCTGTTGCTTTCTACTGCTGTGCTTGTCATTGCTGCTGTTGCTTTAGATGTTTCTTTTTGCCCTTACCCACTCCAAAATTAGGCTTCATTTTATTGTTCATAATGACTCTTAAGAGAGCTGTTAGTGAGGGCCAGGCCCTGGATTCATGCTTTGGTGCGGTGTAGCACAATGGTTATAGTCATCCGCTCTGGAGTCAAACAGCAGAGGTCAAAAGCCAGCTCTGACACATACAAGCCAGCTTTGTGTCCATGGGCTAGTTACCACCTTCCCCATGATTTAGTTTCCTCATCTGTAAAAATGGAATAACAGTACTTACATCATAAGGCTGTTGGGAGGATTGAATAAAAATATAACAACTTCCTGGTGTCTTTCCATCTCTACATCTAAATAACTGCACAGTGGAGAGGGCTGTCCACTTCCCCAAAGTAACTCCATGAACTGACTTTCTGACAGTAGCTCCAGAAATACAGTATCCCCACCCCAGCAGCAGACCCTGGGGGAGGGGGAAGGCTTGGGGCTAGTAAAAGTGATACCTGGTCATGTCTGTCCTGGCATTCCTTGACTGTAGCAAAATAGCTTATTCCTAAGGATACCACTAGACTAGGCTACAGGTCTATTGATCCTCTCTTCCTTTTAACTCTTTATTGCTCACTTTTCAGGATGAAAGCAACTCTCAGAGCTCTTCTTCCTCCTCCTTCCCTTTTCAGAATTTTCCTTTTTATTGTGCTGTTCATTAAGTTTATCAGGTTTCCCCAGCTTGCTAGCTACACATCATCATACCAAATTACGTACTTTAAAACTTTCCATACAAAATTAAGCAAAATAGTCCCTTATAATAAAAGCCACCACAAATCTTTTAGTAAAGCTTTATTGGTGTGATATTATCAGACCCTCCATATAAAGAGGTAGCTATTTATTGTCCTAAATCCCTGGCCATTCCAAGTGCAAAACTACCAACAGACACCTGTGCTTGCAGCATAGACACCTCAATAAATAGCGTCGGCACAATGAAGAAGTCTTAATATTACCAGAAATCATTTCCAATGACAAATATCAAACAGATTACTGGCTGGACCTCATTGGAAATTTGGGGATACTAATCACTCATTCATTCCCCTCTTAGTTTTTAATAATTGAGGAGGTGATGAGGAACCTGATGAAGATATGAAGTATTATTTCCAGCTAGAGAGTACCCAGTGAACTAAAATACAGGCTTCTGGAATATGCTGATGGACACAACATAGCTTTGGCCCGAACCCAAAGAGAAGTTTCCACCTACTTCTCTCTAAATTTTAACCTCGAGAACTGCCCATGGAAACAGATGGATCTAGAGCATATTCATTTATTAAACAATTATTTGTATACCCACTATGTGCCATGCACTATTCTAGGCACCAGGGATACAGCAGAAGCAAAACAGACAAAAACTACCTGCACTTATGAAGCAAAGTAAATTATGTAGTTTGCTAAAAAGTAATAAGAGCAATAAAGAAAAGTTAAGCAAGATAAGAGGTCACAAGAAGTGGAGGTCAAGGAAGGTCTCAACAGGAATGTGATGTTTAGGAAAGGACACAAAGGAGATAAGGTGTGAATCATGCAGATACCTGAAAGAAGAGTGCTCCAGGCACAGAGAAAAGCAATTGCAAAAGTCCTGAGGTGAGCACATGCCTGAGTGTTCAAGGAACAGCAAGAGGCCAGTGTGGCTACAATGAAGTGAGTACATGTGTGCATAGAGGGAGAGAGAGAGTATTAGGAGAGGAGGTTAGAGGTGGCAGAGGACCAGTTCATGGGGCCTTTCAAGCCTTGTCAGAACCAACGCTTTTCCTCTGAGTGGAACACGGAACTGCTGGCAGGTTTTGAGCAGAAGAGTGACATGACCTGACTCTAGTGCTAAATCCAGGACTCTGGCTGCCTTGTGAGAATCAACTACAGACAGTGAGGACAGAGGCAGACAGGTCAGATAGGAGGCTGTTAAAATAATCCAAGGATGATCATGGCTACATTTTTGATGGCCACAACTGGAGATGGAAGAAGTGGTCAAATTCTGGTA
This sequence comes from Piliocolobus tephrosceles, assembly GCF_002776525.5. NCBI lineage: Eukaryota > Metazoa > Chordata > Mammalia > Primates > Cercopithecidae > Piliocolobus > Piliocolobus tephrosceles. The sequence continues at coordinate 73,836,103 of NC_045435.1, forward strand.
ATATCCTAACGGTAGAGCCATCAGAATTTCATGATTCATTGGAAGTGGGTAGTAAAAGAAAGTAAAGAGTCAAAATTGACCCCAAGATTGGGGGCTTGAGCAGCAAGAGAGATGGGCTCAGCTTTGCTGAGGAGGTCAGGGAGAAAGACCAGGAGTTCAGTGTTGAGTTTCACAAGCTTGGGATGTCTATCAGATATCCATGGGGAGAGGTCAAGAAAGATATTTAAGCCTGGAGTCCAAGGGAAAGGTTCAGGTTGGAGGGAGAAATGTGATGGCCATCAGCGTACTCATGGTACTTAAAGGCTGGATGGCATCACCATGAGAGAGGGTGTAGCTAAAGAAGAGAAGAAGGGCAAGGACAGAAGGCCAGGGCATGCCAGCATTTAAAAATCAGTAAGAGGAGGAGCCACCAGACAAGACTGAGGAACAGCGGCCAGGAAGGTAGAAGGAAAGTAAGGGTTCCTGAAAGCTAAGTAAAGAAAGCATCTTGAAGAGAGGGGAGTGCAAATGCTGCTGATAGGTGGATGGGCCCAATAAAATGAGGACTTTGAATCAGTCGTTGGATTCAGCAATGTGGAGGTCACTGGTCATTCAACAATGTGTCCACTGAAACCTGGACAAGTTTCAGTGGGGCAGCAGCCTGATTGGAGGGGTTGTAAGACAGAAAAGGAGGGGAGAGACCCTTGCTACTCAACATGGGGTCCTCACACCAGCACCATCTGCATCATCTGGGAGCTTCTTAGAAATGCTGCACCTCAAGCTCAGTTCCAGACCTACTGAATCAGCAGCAGCATTTTAACAAGATGCCCAGGGGATTCATATGGGTACTAAAATTGGAAAAGCCTTGGTAGAGATTTCCCTTCATTGTAAAGAGAAGAGCAATAGGACAGTAGCTGAAGGGAGAGATGGGGTAAAGAGAGGTTTTTGTTGTTGTTCTGTTTGTGTTTAAAGATGAGGGAGAAAATAGTATGTTTATAAGCGGATGTCTGTCCCCCAAGCAGGCAGCCTGCTTGACAGTTCTATCCCCATCAGGACACAAAAAGATAAGATCCAGGCTCAGAAATACTTCTTCAACATCACAGTCCCACTCTGTGGCCAAGTGAGTCTCAGATTTCCCATCCTAGGTTAATTGCTACCCCCACTCTTCTGTCCCAAAGAAAAGCAGCAGAAACTGCTCTTTCAAGAGCTGAGTCCAGTTGAGAACATCACAGCTCAGCTTAGTAGAAGTTGTTACTCCTTTTTCTTCCAGGTTTGGAGGGTGGCCGAGCCTTCTTCAATGCCGTCAAGGAGGGAGACACCGTGATATTTGCCAGTGACGATGAACAAGACCGCATCCTGTGGGTCCAGGCCATGTATCGGGCCACAGGGCAGTCACACAAGCCTGTGCCCCCGACCCAAGTCCAGAAACTCAATGCCAAGGGAGGAAATGTGCCTCAGCTGGATGCCCCTATCTCTCAATTTTGTAAGTAAATATGCCATTTTACAAAAATAGCTCAGTAAACTTTCCAAAGTTGAATTAGAAAACCTAGTTGCTTTTGTATTTAAAATTTATAAAATCATGTTTCCTAAAAACATATAGTGAATTCAGGGGGAAAGTTGGGACAAATGTTAGATGAAAGTAATTTTAAAGTGCAATACTTGACCTTCTCTCACAAGGACTAAATGAAGAAAAGTGTATTTTTAGGTGGATTTTTATCTCTGTTTTGATGAGAGTACAGAATTCACAGCCAAACATGTATTTGTTTGAGTCCTTCAAATATAGTAGATTATGTATGTCCTTGCTTCATTTCTTCCTATTAAAAGTAATTTAAAAATAGGGTTGATTTGAAATCAACTTAAATCTGCAATTTAGAACCATTTAAAAATAAATGATGACATTATCACATGCAGTGGAAAAAAAAAAAAAAAAACACACACACACACACAAAACATGGTACCTAAAATCCCATTCCGAGCTAAAATACCAGAGACCCAAAAATGAGACTGTCTCCTTAAACAGCCTCAGTTCATATTCAAGTTTTTTCTCCTCTTACCTCTGCATACATTTAATTTCTTGTCCCTTTTCCATGTCTTCTTGCTACCTAAAATGGCTTTTATCTATCAATACTTCTGATACACAGGGTGAGGTGAAAGCCAGTACATGTTTGGAAATATTGATTAAAACAAAGAAAATGGAGAAATAAAGTAATTCATTTTTGTTCCAAACATTCATTCTAAATAGAGTCTTTTGCTTTACCCTGAATATCAAGTCAATCAGAGATAACATGGGTACAAGTCCTTTTTAGCGATAATCATGATGATTTATTATTTTAGTATGGAACTCAATCATTCATTCTAGGTCATTGAGCAACTGTCAAGAAATCAGACATGCTAATGAGAAGGACAGACAAGGTACCAGCTCTTATAATACCTGCATCCCAATGGGGAAGGTAGTAAACAAGTGAACAGATAAATAAGAGAGCTTCAGACACTGGTAAATACCATGAAGAATGTCATTTAGTGGTGACTGACTGAGAAGGAGAGACATTAGACAGTCAAAGAAGTTTTCCCCAAGTTTCAGTTCAAATGATAGGTAGTCAGCCCCACAAATATTTGAGGAAAGAGAATTGCAGCTGAAGGAAAAGCAAATGCAAATGCAGAGACTTAACCTCTAACACAGTGCTTGCACGATCTCTCCTCTGTTGCTCTTAAACAGAATATGGAAGTGGGTGGAATAATTTTGCAGCTATAACTACTAAATAGAGGTAAACTTGCATTTCGGCGAACTCTACTGCCATGTCCATTTCTGTCCAACAAGACTATATTCTTACACCTTGCAACACCCTTGTTGATCAGGAAATACAACTTCTTTTGGATCGCAAATTCTATCAGATGCTCCCAGGAATTCCTGTCCAGTACTGATGATGATGCATGCCCTTGTGGAACAGTGTGAATAATCATATAATTGCTGTGAGTTTCCACACAGAAAATCATGAAAGAATAAGAAAGATTGGGGTAAGACTTGAGGGAAAAGGAGTAGCTTTCTGCCCACACCTACCACCAAGTTCTCCCCTCTTGTATTCTCTAACATCTTCCTGCATTTAGCTTTGAGAGCAGTAAAGAGAGTAATAGTTACTAGTCGAGATAAATCATACCCAGTATTTGTTTAATTGTTGTGTTTAAAAAAAAAAAAGTAAGACAAAAATCCCTCCTTTCACCTTGCCCAACATGCTCCTTTGTAATACATTTGGAAACAGCACATCCTATCATAACCTCTTGTAAAGGAATTACCTGTGTATCAGAAAAAAATTCTAACTATAATCACCATTCAAATCAACCTCATAAAGCATGTATCTCAGGTGATATTTGGAAAATACTGGTCTTATTTCCAAATAATCTTCATTTCTTCTAAAGTCATTTCACCCTACATTCAGTGTCTCTGTTCTATCATCTGCCCAGATTAAGAAACTGCTACATAGTTTGCTATTGACCCCACTTTTTCCTCACCAGTATAAGACGAAGGACATTCAGGAGTAAAATTAGAGACAAGACACTGATTAAAAAAGAAAACCTGTGATGGAAGGTGCTGAAGAAGAGATGTCTCTTCATGGAAATACGTGGGGGCTCTTGATGTAGATTTCTCTCTGTGGATAGGATTCGTTTAGTTGTGAAATTAGAATGCCAGCTGTTAGGCATCAGCAGAAAGATTCAATTGAATACACACAGCTTGATGTGTATCACTACTCTAGTTGAAATAAGGAACTTTTATTAAATGGAGCATCCGAAGCAAACTCCTAAGAGTTAGAATTTGGGGGGGGTAAATGATATCATCCCTAGGGAATATGTAAAGTAGGCTAAGAGATGAGTGAGAAAGCCAGATCATGCATGCCCCTGGGATTTATCAGTACCTGGTGGTAGATCTACCTTCTTCTGTACTGTCTCCTTTATTACTGCCTAGGAATGGAAGTTCTCCAGAGAGCATGAGGCCCTGCTACATCTACCAGGTTCTAAAAGAACAAGCCACTGCAGTCAGCTATGGAGACTGTGTAATACAGGAAACACCTTGCACATACACACAAATGTGAATGGCACCCATTGAGTTCTGCAGTGCCCAATCTGCACAACTGTACACAGTGGCCATGTAATAAATGGCAGCCCTCACCCAGAACTTCAGTCCAATAGCGTGGATCCCAGTCATCCCATGGTTACTTTATTATCCCTGCAACAGAGCCTCAACACTGCTCCAAATTCTATCTATTGCTAGTTTAAGCACTTAATAAAAACTGCAGCCAGAGTATCAGCCAGTGTGGCTTCTGTTCCTATAATTTAAAAGCCAACAGGGACAACCAGTTAGGATTTAATCAACCCAACCTTTATGCCTGAGCATCTGCAAAAAGATCAAGAAAGGAACCAGGAATTTTACATTCCATGGTATCATTGGGTAGTTATGCACAGCAACCAAAAGGGAAAAAAGTGGCTAGATATGAGGGAATACAGTCTTCCCTCAGTATCCATGGAAAATTAGTTCCAGGATCCCCTGTAGAAACCAAAATCCATGAATTTTCAAGTCCCTTTTTAAAAATGGCATGGTATTTTCATATAACTTATAAAAATCCTCCCATATAATTTGAAACATCTCTAGATTACTTATAATACTGGATACAATGCAAATGCTCTCTAAGTAGTTATTACACTGTGTTGTTCAGGGAATAATGACCAAAAAAAAGTCTGTACGTGTTCAGTACAGATGTAATATTTTTCTGAATATTTTCAATCCACCGCCGGTTGAATCCACGGATGCAGAATGCATGGATACTGGAGAGCTGACTGTATATCATAATTATTAGTGGAGTCTGCCATAGAAGGTCATAATTACTTCACAGCTTCTGTAATTTGTAAAATTCGAACCATCACTACTAAATAGATCAAGCCTTATGCATGGGTAACTCAGTCAAACCCACAGTGTTGATTCATACTTACGGTAACCAACTCATCCTAGTTTGCCCAGGATGTCTCTCCTTTTAGCACTGAAAATCCTGTGTCCCAGGAAACCCCTCAATCCTGAGCAAAGCAGGACAGATTGGTCACCAGGTACTACCAAGCAAGAAAGATGAAAAAACAGTCATAACATAGTTGTAAAGAGCAAATTTTCATTCTTCACATACATTTGGTTGCCAATCTATGCAATGATTTATTTTAATCGAGTCACATCACAAAAATTAAGTCAATCACAGATTCTCTAGCTAACAAAAAATGTAAAAAGGAAAAATCAAGTATTGCATTTTAAAAAGATTTCCTTGACTGCCAAAAAGGTAAGGGTCATTGTTAAGTACTTAACTCTGCACACATCTCATTAAATCTTATTTTTGAATATTTGTTCAAAGTACTTGCCATTCTTGCTAGTGAATAATTTGTAAGAACAACAGTCTTTCAGTGACTTAACTCTATAATCACCTTATTAGTATTTACAAGACAAAAGGAGGCTACATAGAAATGGAAAACTACATAGAGAAGGGAAGCGATATAGAAATATTTTGGGGGTAGAGAAAAATAAACACTCCAGTCTTGTCATGTCACTGTCTGTTTAAGGGAAACTTAAGAATGGACCATTTTTATAGTTTGGAAAACTTGGGAGTAATTGTGAGTTTATTTGGGTCTTTCTAAATTAAGTTTAACAGTTTTTATTTTTTGCAATTTCAAAAGATCAATTTTAAAATGAAAAAACACGTCGAGAAGAGTGGAGTGGGGTATTTATGTGGAATTGTAAAAACTGAAAAAATAGATCCTGCTATTCATTAGTTTGTGTGTGACTCTACAGAGATTTTTGGGAGGGTTTCACCAACCTTTAAAACTTTTTTGTTCTTTTGTAGTTTTTTTGTGTGTGTCATTGTTGATTTAATTTTTTTCTTTTTTGTTAAAATTTAACAAAATTAAGTCAGTACCTAGCTATACAATGCTTTTAAACAAGTACTTGCAATTCTCCAATTTTTAAGGCCAATGCTTCTTACGTTGGAAACGATGTCCAAATCTGTAGTTGAGTGTTCCACGATTTGCTATGCCGCGTGGCCTCTCGTTGAGATACCTTATCCCCTGTCCATTATGTGTTAGTGGAACAGTAAAAATTAGTACCTCAATTCTCATTTGGATTAGGGTGGGTTGGGGGGAAGAGGGTATTTTAAGCTTTGACATTTGGTCAATGGTTATTTAATATATCACTTGCAATGAGTCATTTTAATGTCTGTTTCTCAACTAATAACTGTTAATCACATCATAGAACCCCAAAGTTGGGTATTTTTGAGAATTGTTCTATTTTTTGCTACCACCTGAACGTCTTCAACAGTTAGAGGGATTTGGGTTACTGTTGGTTTGGGGGAGGTTGATTTTGTTTTTTGTTTTGTTTTGTTTAAGTTTTCTTGTTCAATCTTTGCTCGAACCCAAGAACTTAGGCTGCTAGGTTAGAACTCCTGTCTGCTTTCCTGAGCCTTGTTGCTAGTCTTTATGTTATTCTGGTTTGTTCCTTCTTACCCTGCTAACTTCTAGCTGGACTGAAGGGTAAGTGCTCCCCTATAGCTAGCACAGCTCAGATAATCAGACTAGATTATCTGACACCTGCAATGTGCTTCCCTCCCCCTTAAATCTTCCTCATGTCTAGACTTTGTAGTACAACTTTTCATGTTATTTTCCTGACCTTAGGTTTGAAATGTAAGCTTCCATACTGAAACTAGGATGCATGTGATGTGTGCATAATTGCCTCCTCTCCTTGGCTTTCATATTGGCATCAAATGATCCTCTGAGTAAAGCCAACCATTAACATCTAATTTTTTGTTCATTCCAAGAATATTAATTAACATCACAACAAAATGGCAAATAGTGCCTTTGTTTCATGGAATTCACAGCTACCTGACTGCTTAATGCCTGAAAACAGATCATTTTGCACTCTGATAATGTGCTGCTGTTGTTGTTGTTGTTGTTTTTCCTTTCCCATTCCAAAGATTCGATTGGTCAGAGTACCAATGGTGTGGTAACCATGGATACCTTAAAAAATAAGTGGGGTAGGAAACCCAGAGATGTTAACTGAGCAAGACTGGCAGAAATTGCAAAATACAATTAAGAAAGCAAATGCATTATTTGAACACTAAAGAATTCATTCTACCTGGCTTAAGGGTGTGCTCTAATGTAAGACCCAATAGAGGATTAATTTGGAAAGGAGAGCTACAATACATGGAACTACCACACACAATAACAGGAAATTAAGGACATGACTGAATCCATGTCGCCCATTTACAAATGCTTTGGATTCACAGTCTTACAATGCCAAGGAGGGTTTGAGCCTCTGGTCTCAAATGTCATTCTGCTACTCTCCCAAGAACAATGACAACAATAACTTTTCTGACATCATTTGTATTTGTATTAATTTTTCTAAAAATGCCCATGTAAGAGAAAAAGGAAACTTTAAAACTTTAGAAAAATCTTTCTCTTCACTATTTGAGTTGTTAATAAAAAAGAACACACACTTCCTTAATTTACGTAGGAAAAAGCTATCAACCAAAAATGTGTTGAGGAAAGACTTGGCATGAGAGGGAGTTAGAAAAATTGGTCAAGAGAGCAGGCAACTATGTATTTGAGTATTCTGAATGCCAATTTAGAAGAACTAGGTCATATCATTTCTCCTGACCATTTAATAATAGTCTTTTCTTCAAATTATTTTTGTTTCCTTCTTTAATTTGCTTTTTCCTCCCTTTCTTTTTTCTTTTATTTTGCATAAATGTACCCCTGGCTAGCAGACAGACTTTTTTCACCACTTCAAGCAGATACTTAATTTAACTTTACTTTTCTTGAATGTCTGATGAGGCATTTTAAAAGGTTTCTCATAGAATGTAAACTTAGCAGGAATTTAGGATTTTGCTATACTTTTTTTAAAGAATGAAAGAAAGGATGGATGAATAGATGACTGAATGGATTCTGTTCTAAACAAATTTACATGTATTTTGCACAACAACGCATTGCTATCCTAGTAGATTTTTAAACAGTTGTTTGCCTTAATTCCTTTCTATAGTTTTATCTCATAAAATTTTGCTATATCTTCTTATATTGTCAACTTGCAGTTGCTACATTGCAGTAATGCAATATCAAATAATTAATTCAATATTAATGTAATTTGGATGACCCAAAGCCATACTGTAAATCATGTCCCTTTTCATTGTAAGAGTAAATCACTTTTTAAAAGAATAGATTCCCACAATCAGGTCTAAAATTTTCCAAACACCATGATTTGATCTAAACAGACCATATTAAATGAAGGTTTACCTCACTGTTAACTACTTCAGACATATTTAACATATTATTCACTAGTTAATTGAGTATTTTCATGCCATACAGTGATTTCTAGTAAGATTATTAATCAGGTATAGACAATTTATTTTTGCTCCTGTTGGAGTGAATGTAAAAACATCGAGTACTCTGTAAGTTAATATAACTACAACAGGGAAAAACTAAAATCATTTATTTATTTTGCTTGAGATCATTGACAAAATCTGTTATGATTTTTATTCAAAGCAATTGTCTGACAATTATAGAAATTAACATTGAAATAAACATCACACACTTATCCTTTTGGGGGTATTGCCATAGTAGTTTTAAATTCAAGATTTCTGCATGATGCAATGTGAGCCTTGAGAGCTTCCAAAGAAACTATCCACTCTTGGCCATTCATATTACCCCAGTTTAGCTGAAGAGACCACGAAGCAATTAAGTTGTTTCTCAATTAAGTGGTCCGTTTGTGCCTCTGGGCAGCAGGCATGTGAGGACCAGCCTTTTGCTTGCCGTGCAGAGCTCAGGCAGGGTACAACATCCCCTGGTTACTTGAGTATTCCAAGAAAAGCTCTTCTAGAAAAAATCCATAAACAACCAGCTGCCATCAATCATTGTCATTTCTTTATTTCATGTCTTCTGATGAGGCTGACTACTGTCATTGTTCGTTATTGTCCAAACCATACATTCCCTCTTGTACTGTCAAGCAGATATGACAAGCACACATTTTCCATATAAGAAAGATACAAAGTCACCTTTTAATTTGCAGTTTGGGTTCACAGATGACTTTAGAGTTGCATTAGCTATTCTCTTGCCTCTAGCATCCATCAGGAGTAGCAACAGCCATAACTGTGCTCTAAATTTCAAGGTTAAAAGAGCTACCTCTAGCTTATTACAAAAGGGATTCATGAGAGAGAAGAGCCTCTTTCAGACAATTTGTTAATAATATAATCATAATTATTTTCAACAGTGAATTTTTCACTAGCCCAGAAAAATTTCCAAAATGTAATATTACAAAATAAAAAGGTAGATTTGACCTTTTACCTTCAATCCCTAAGCTGTTGGAATAATAGGAAAATTTCAATAAAATGAAAATTTGAAAACTATATTATTCTTCCAGGAAAATTACGTTTATTTGCTAGACATTATTGCAAGTCTATCTAAAAATATATATGTTAGAAGCAAGATCACATCAAGTATGCTTGATATTGAGATAATAGATCATGAAAAATAGTATATGGTTTTTCATTTGTGAGGGAGGAAAAAAGGAAAAGTCTATCAAACGTGAAATGAACCCAAATATCATAATCAAAGAACAACATAAATGACAGAGTAGTCAATTAGGGACCATATCACTTGAATTTTAATAAAGTAGATTAGATGAGATGAGAGTATAAAACCTACGTAATAGTATCACTTTAGGAACCAGTGTTTTCCCAACATTCCTTAAATGTCAAGTCAAAATGGTTTCCAAGCAAACTTGGGGGAAGGTTTAGACTAGTTTCCGCTTGAAAGTGCACCTGCTCTCCATAAGTCTGTATGTTCATCAACTGCATCTGTGTCATGGATACCATTGACAGTTCTTGAAGTTTCTTAATGTAGGTACCAATATCAGCGTTATCCAACCAAGCTTAGTTTGAAGGCAGTCTCCTATGCCCATGTCATAAAGGACTAAAAAATCCTTATGCAAGTAAACCCCCGAAGTGAAATAGGTAGCAATGTTTGCAAGGTGTGTTGAATTATGCCCTAGCTGCAGAGCCTATAAAATCACATAGCTCACTCTCAGTACATCAGTACATCTGGAGCCCTTGAAGACCAAGCAGGACGTAGGAACTACTTCCTAAGGCTAGGTCTGACAAAGGTAAAGATGATTGAAATTGGTTCTTAAAATGTCAATCTTTGATTTCTAGAAAAATACAGCTAATGAAAAAGAGCATTAGGATGCATCTCCCAAAGCAAGAGATCATCCAAACATCACTGGGGTTTTAAGCAGCCACTTTACCCTCCTAATTCCTTTTTGCTTAACCTGATGTTCACATTCATTTTTATTCTCTTGACACATGCCAAATATTGGCAAAGGAAGTGATCCCAGAATGTCCTGAATTCAGGAATTGACTCTTTCATACTTCTTGCTCTGGGCTGTTTTCCCTCTGCTAATGTCAACATTGGAGTTTTCTTTTGCTTTAATCAACCAATTCCAACTGTTTGTACAGGGAAAAATGGAGTTGCAAGAGCATTTTTTTTTTTATGTTTGACACTGTGGAAGAACAGACCGGGACAGTGCAAGAATGACTGTATGGTGTTGCTTGGGAAGCGCCCACAAGTTCTTTGAAACAGAATTTGGAACAGCTGGACCACTGCAGTGTTTTATTTTAAAATAGACAACATATGTAATGCATATGGTCCTAGACATGTATGGAGACACAGGCAGACAATCTGAATGGTATCCAAAGACACCTGCACCTAGAATTCTGTTTCCTTCTATAAGATTTTTTTCCCCTAAGAGCACATGTTCCTACTTTTGGATTTGCAAGATACCATCTGAATCCCCATGTGTGTGACTCCTTAATAAAGTCAATGAGAAGTTTCCTGGGATGAAGGTGTCAGAGTAAGTCAGTTAATAACCCCTCCTGAGGACCTGGCTCTTCTAAGAGCTGGCAGGGGAAATAACAGATTAGAAACTTGCCCTCATGGAACATGTTATCTACCAAGGGATTCAATTTTAGGTATGTGTCTTGACCACAGAGAAATTGGAAAATAACCCAGTGAAAACACAGAGACAGTATGTAGGAATTGGTTATACAGGGACAGAAAAGAAACATAAAGCAGGGAGATAGGGAAGGACTCCCAGCTTCCTAGAAATGGTAAGGTTTAAGAAGCAAAGAAGGAATAGAACATTAGCTATAAATGCAGAGACATCCTTGGGCTCACTAACAACTTGAAACAAACTGGCTTTTCAAACACTGAAGATCCTGCTTGTTTACTTCTTGCTAATGTTTATCGAACACTTAATATATGCCAGGGCCCTAGGTACTTTCCAGGTGCTTCTCTTCAGATCCTCTCAATAGTCCTCTGAGGGTAGACTTGAATTTTACCTTCAATTTACAAATGAGGCCAAGGAGGCCCAGAGGCATTAAGCAACCTGCCTCATATCACATACCTAGTGGTGGCAGAGCTAGTCTCAAATCTAATCTTTGTGACCTGCCTATGCCCAGCCACTTAACCACTTGCTATGCTAGCTCCCATTAAATAAGCTGTTTCCAATCAATGTAGTATATAAATATTCCATAAAATCAAGAAAGAAAAATATTTGTTAATAGAGTGAATTTCTGTATTTATTCTGATAAGATAAACTCTGATTTTAACAAATATGTTCTTAGTGCCTACTATGTGCCAGGTACTGTTCTAGGGCTGGAAATGTGGCAAAAACAAAAAATACCAAAACCCTTGCTTGGATGAGCTTAAACATGAGATTTTTTTCATTAGCACCTTGAAACAGCCCTCCCGGCTTACTCCTCCTCCTTTTTTTTTTTTTTTTTTTTTTTTTATAACATAATAAGTTCAGTAAATATAATAAACTCAATGAAACTCAAAGATTTTGTGGGAGCCAGCCACCCTGGTAAGCGCTCTTGAGTTGTTGGAACCATTAGAATAATGAGCCCAATTTTGAGTAAATGATAATTTGGGGAAAGTAAAATCCAGAGGCTGCTCGCTTTACTTGCTGGAAATTCCCACTGCATTAAGCTCCATTCCACACATAGTGCGCAAGGGATCTAAGGATCATTAAGTTACAGCCTATGTCGGCAGGAAGGGAACTGAAAATTCAGCTCCTTTTACACACAAGGAAACTGATGCTCAGAGAGATAAACAATGCAGCCAGCATCCTACAGTTATTTAAAAACAGAGCTCAAATTAAAATCCAGACCTCTGAAATCCAGTCCTAGGCTCATGCTACAAGTGGATGGGGAGAAAGAGGAGAGAAAGGAAGAAGGGAAAATGAAGTTTTATTTTGACAAGGTTACTTTTTTGAAAACGAAAGCAGACTGATTTTAGGCTTTTCTGTAAGCTTGCTTTAAAATGTTAGTAAAAAACGAAATTGTTAGTTAGACTTACTCTTAGCCTAGAATTAGCACCACAAAGCCGCATTCATTGAGCCATTGTGATGGACTGGGGGGGTGGGGAGTGGGTCTGAATCCAGGTCTCCATAGAGGAGCCAAGTCGCCTTTTCAGATCCATTTCCTGAGTGGCCAGCAAAGCGAAATAGGTCATCAGCAAAGTTTTCAAGAGTTTCAACAAACAAACAGAGTAAGAGACTTGAAACATGTGCCATATTTTTTTAACAGCTACAAAAGAGCCCCCTTCTCTCTAAGCTAAATGACCAGTTGTACCATCATAATTGAAGGCAATAAAATAGCCAAGCCAAACTGGCAGAGTAAGGCCCCGGCCGGTTTGTCAGCTTGCAGCCTTTTCTGAGAAATCGGAGAGCAAGAAGCTGCTGCTAGCCAAAATGCCTGATCTATCTGTTAAAATTGGGAGGCGAGGGATGGATGAGGCTTTTTATGAGGATGAAACAGCATGAGCAATTCGTGCGTACCCCACGCTTAGTTTTTCCTGAGTTAAATTGATTTGGGACTGACAGGTTGGAGGTGACAGGGCAGAGTCTATCAAAGGGGATAGAAAAATGTCACCTGGATTGCAGGAGTGTCATTATGCCAGGGGAGACTACAGTTGGAGCAGGTTTAAGATACTTGCCTTGGGCCAGAGGAGTCACACACATGCCCTAGAAGCAGCTAGCTTTCCCGGGAGCAACAACTTCCTGGTCATCCTAAGTAAAGAAGAAATGTAGTTTGGAGACCAAACAACCGAACTGAAAGAAGCCTCCTAGATGAAGCAGCCAACCTCAAGTTGAAAGCACTTTCCTGAGGATAAATCTAAGGCAGTTAATGCAGCAAGGAGGATTCTCTCCGATTCTCTAATATAATTTCTGCGCATTTGACATCCTTTCCAAAAGCTGTGTTTTATTATTCTAATGGAGCGATTTGGCTGTTAAAATACACATTCTTCAACTTGCCTTCTGGAAACCGTTGCTTCTGTGAGTCTTGGGCATAAACGACACATCTCGTTCAAACACGGACCACTTGCTGCTTCTATGAAAAACAGCAACATTTTTTTAAAAAAAATTCAAACAATAAGGAGGTATAAATCTGACAATACCATGCATTTAGGTTTGAGTGGTTTATTAATACAATATCAATAATAATAGGAGAAATCATCATCTGAAAGTCACACTGCTAACCATAACCCAAGCTTACAGCCATACCCCAAGCATGGGAGAGGGAAAAAAAAAAAAAAAAGCTGCTTGGGACTGAGGCCACATATGAAAATATTATCCAAACTACTCCCAAGTCAGAAATCGGTTTTTCCCGTGTCCTGACAGCATCACTAGTTCCTGGCAGGTCCCCGTATTCCAGTAGAATGTTTCCTACAAAAGGATGAATAAAATCTTTCGCTCGATTTCATATAAGATTCTTTTTTCTCCATAGTCTGCATATCAGAAGAGTCAGTAAAGATGAGGTGGTGTGAGCCAATTTCTTTAATGGAGAGCACCTTCATTTCTACCTCTTTAGGATTTGCCTGGTCACACACGAGTTGAATTCTCTGAGTTATTTTGCCAGTTGAGTGTAGTGTATTTTAGTTACACGTGTTGAGATTAATTAGTTAGCCCTTAGGAGGTTTTGCCTACAGCCTTCACCCCGTAAGGAAAAGTGTGAATACATTGAGATTATTAATTCACAATAAATGGCAGATCATAGCCCTTGCTGAGTAAATTTGTTTGTCTCTTTCCTAAGCTTGGCTAACTGAGTAAGCATACTATAAGGCAATGTCCTTGATTATCACAAACTAAATTCCCATTTAACTTAATCTCCAGGTTTCAATGAAAATCTTTTTTTTTATTTTTAATTTTGGAGGGTGGGGACTCAAACCTTTTATGAAACCAAATTGGCAACGCGGATTTGGAAGAAGAGGATATAAATATTGTCACTTTGCTGAAAATCAGCATAACCCTTTTTTCAGATAATCCCAATAATTGCAGAGAAATTGCTGTAGACATAACCACTGGAATGGCAGAATCTATTGAAAACCAACAAAGCTAAATAGGCTATCTTAAGCAAAGATCCGATCTGCTTTCAGTGTTTGGTGAAATGCAGGCGAAGTTACGGTCTTGTGCTTAGTTTTTAAAGAACAACATGAATGCACTGGAAATGTGATCATTTGATAAACATGTTGATGCCAATATATTTTTGCCTAAATGCAATAAACTCACCAGTAAGTGATGCAAGTTGACAATGGGAGGTAAAAAGAATATCTTGGGGATGTTGGTGGGAGGCAACGGGGAAACAGCTAACGTTCATAATGTCTAGTGAATTCCTGTGTATTTGAAATGTCAAAGAAAATGTGATGTGTTTCTCTAAATTGTGTCTCTCTCTACATGTATAAATGAACAGACGCAGATAGAGCTCAAAAACATGGCATGGATGAATTTATCTCTTCCAACCCCTGTAACTTTGACCACGCTTCCCTCTTTGAGATGGTACAACGCCTTACTTTGGATCACAGACTTAATGATTCCTATTCTTGCCTGGCAAGTATATTCTTTGGTCTACAGCAATTTAAACATAACATTTTTTTTTCATTTAAATATTTATCTACCTTTATGTCAGAAGCTCTTTTCTCCATTACAGAATCCCTTTAACAATTATAAATGTGTTCCCGATTTCCTGGGTTGAGATAGTTTTACTTACCAAAGAAACAAGACTGAGCGGGAGGAAGTTATCAGTAGAAACAGATCCAATTCCCCAGCCTCCCTATCTTAGCTTCCCCCTTTTCAGCTGCTACATGAGAAATATTCCCAAGAGGGTAATCGAGTTTGGCACCTGCTTGTGGAGAACTTGTAAAAATTGCCTCAGTAGCTTAGAGTTTAAGATGCCCTTCCCTCCCCATCCCAGATCTGGTAATTCTATCTCATTAAATGAATGTATTCTCTTTGTGTATTTTCTTAAAGGTTAAAATGATTTGTAAATAAACTTTATTTTTCATAAGCTAAATTGATTTGGGTTTGTTTGTTTGGATGGCTTTTTTTTTTTCTTCACAATATTCACAGCATTTTTTCACCCTTTGAGGGAATTTTTTATGGTGCTTTAGTTATTTGGAAATTCAGCTATCTATCCAGCAGGAGTATCAATATTTCCTGAAATCCTATTTTAAAGCTAGATTTAAATGATTTAAATGATTTAAATTCAAGGGAGTGCTATTATATCTTTATTGGATTTCTGAAGATACATTTTTGGCTTTAAACTATCAAATTCAAAAGCCTAAAAAAAGACCCAATTTACTTTCTTCTCAAGCCATAAATTGTTATTTCATTTCTTAAAAGTAAATGCTATTAATCCCACTTTATAGATGAGAAAGATGAGGGAAAATGATGAAATGTCTTTATATAGAGGAAAATTCTCATCCCTGATTCTAAACACTGAAGTTAAGAAATATATGTCTATGTAATATTTATACTACATAATAACTAAGGTTAACATATTACTGACACTAATATGTAAAATGACAATCTCTTTCTTGTTTCTAATTTTTAAATTTCTCTATTTTTTGTACCAAAAGCCAAGATATAAAAAAATGTGGATAAAATAGTCTTAAAAACAGAAACAGAATTATGTGGAATAATTTATTAATCTGTATCTCATGAAAGATTCATTGATTATCTCAGGTTTAGAATTCCTTCATCAAAAGAATCTGAACTTTGCCAAATTGGAAAGGAATGCATCATTTTGACTTAAAAAAAAAAAAAAAAGTAAAAAGCTTACCTTGCATTGCAAGGCAATTTTTCTCAAATGTGTTTTGTACAATTACGTGATTGTTCACGTAATTATAAATGGCATTCATGAAACTTGTAAGAATATGCCTCTGAACTTAAATCATTCCCTTTTATATGTAATTACTATTCCCTTAAGGAATTTTTTTGAGGTATATTATTTTCAAGACTTTTTCACATTATCATTTTTTAAAACAATTTTCTTTGTTTTGAGATTCACTGTGAAGGAGAATTTATAAATGCTGTCTTAAAAAATTAAACCAGAAATGAAATATTAAAACTTGCTTTCCATTAGTTACTTATAGGCTTAAAATTATGGTCCAGAATCTAAAATTAATTATGAATAGCATAAAATAGCTTCCTTCCCTATTTGTATACCTGTATATATTAGTCATTATTTCAAAATTTCAGAAAATAACAGAAATTAAAAAGGACCTTATCTCCTGCCTCTATATATTCCATTTTCTCATTATTACAATCTTTTTTTCAGTTAGTTTTGGAGACCGACCAGCAGGGATACATAAATTTTTCTGTGTCTTCGACTGAGTTCCTAATTGATATTTCTTCAACTCTTTTCAAAGCAGCTATTTTGGCATCTACAAAAGACTTGGTGTCATCTGAGTCGTAGAAAATATATTTTAATCTTTCACAGCAGTGTTGTTTCTAAGATTTAGCATTTGGGGTAGCAGATGGAGTGGCAAAGAAGTTGCCTATAGGGGCAGCCCACTGCCTCGACTACTCTCCGCCCTCTGCAGTAACTTATAATTTGAAATAGGAAAGATGCCGTCTTTCGTTGGATGCATCACTGAGCTGCATGTTGTCAATTGAAGATTCCCAGATCCCTAATACAAGATTAGAGTGTTGCAAAGGCCTCTCTCGCTGTACTTCTGTGGCCTCTACCTGCTCCCTAGTCACTTTCTGTTTTTGCCTTTTCTCTCCCAAGATGGAGCAGTATTCAAAGGATGACTCAGAGAAGACCCTCAAAGTAAAATTAAGTTTATATTTAAAATAGCCCCAAATTTCCAGCTTACAAAGTACCACCTAAATTGGTTTATTTCTTGCTTTGAACAGACACTGAAACCAGAAAACACAATTTTATTTCAGGCTCTGCTTAAGGGTGACCTTGAGTGGCAACTCACTTGGCCTTTCTGAGCACCTGTTTTCTTAAGTGCATAATGGGGCTAGCAATTTGCATCCCATCATGCCACCAAACCTGCTCGAAATTGGAGATCTGAATTCCCATCCTCTTGCGTAGCAGAGTTTGGACTGGTCCCACAGCAAGCAGTAAATAATAAGAATACAAACAATTACCAGAAGAGAAAATAAAACTCTAAACCAGACACAAGAAGTTCCTCTCAGTTTAGTGGAATTACATCTGATTCACAACTTGAAAACGAAGTCATGCTGTTCTCTTTGGAGAGTTGTGTTATTACCTTCATTTAAAAATTTTAAAAACACTCCTTCCAAATTGAAAGGATTTATGAAGTCCTGGCATGTATGTAGACCAACCCTAAAATTTCTTCATGCTCTAGAGTAGAGAAAACAAGAAGACTTGGAATAAGACAGAGCTGGATTTGAGTCCTGCCTCTGTTTTGTATTATCTTTGTGAGTCACTTAACCACCAGGGTTTCCATTTTCTTGTCTATAAAATAAACCTTCTCTGTCTACCTTACAGAGTTGCTATAGGGCTCAATGGAAAGTTCTCTGTTAAGTGTAAAGCTCTATATCAATGTAGAACATTAATGTTATGATTTCCTCTTACCAGTAACCATGACTTTGCCACATTCCCACCCCAATACTCCTTTAACGTGTGTGGTTCAGTGTTTAAGCAGTAGGTGAGACTCTGTTTCTGGAACCAAGCTGTCTGCTAATCCAGCTCCATCACTCACTAGGAAATTTTATGCCCTCCTGAACTCAATCTTTCCATCTTTACAACAGGGATAACAGAATGTACCTTGTAGGTCCATTGTGAGGACTAAACCACAATGTGCTGTGCATAGTGGCTGGCACATAATAGGCAATCAAGGAGTGTTAGCTCGGGCTATTTTTCAGTCCCCTTCTCTAGCCACTCCCGACTCTAGCAGCTCTCCAGAAAACAACCTGTATTTAAAAGAAAGTCTCTCCTTTATTCTTTATATAGGGCTGGTTCAGTCCTGGCCAGGTGTTTGTACTAGATGAGTATTGCGCCCGAAATGGAGTCCGAGGGTGTCACCGACATCTCTGCTACCTCAGAGACTTGCTTGAACGGGCAGAAAATGGCGCCATGATCGACCCCACCCTTCTTCACTACAGCTTTGCCTTCTGTGCATCCCATGTCCATGGGAACAGGTAAGTGTGTGTTCGTGTGTCTAGAGGTGATCCTTAAGAAATGGCACTGGCAATGTTTTATGGCTAGTCTTGCTTTTAGGATCTACCTGTCCTCATTCCTTCAGTAGTATGTGCACACGTACACACACACACACACACACAGAGGGCACTAACTTTCTTCTCCTTTCAAGAAACTTAAAATAAATTGCAAGCAGGGCTTTCTAGGGCAAGCTCGGAAGTTAGACCAATCTAGGTTCAAATCATAGTTCTTCCATTTACTAGCAATAACCTGGTTGGTAATTAAACCCTTTGTGCCACGGTTTTCTCATCTGTAAAATGGGATGATTGTATACCCCTGGGGTTGTTGAGAGAAAACAAGTACACATAAAGGGCTCAATATAGTGCCTGAAACATGGCAAAAACAATAAATATTTGCCTTTGTTTTTGTTATTTATTTCATAATTGCTTAATGATTATGTCCTTAGTGTCAGTCACTCTGATACACATTTAGTATGTGTGGTGAGTAAAAGCCAGACATCAAACAAGGGCAGAGTTACATTCAGATTGGTACTCTGACTCTGAGGAAAGGGAATAAAATTCCATGACAAAATTTAATAAAGAAACATGACTCAGATGGAATGGCAAGATGGCAAGGAGGACCTCCCTGAGGAAGTGATGCTGGAGCTGAGAACTAAAGCATGTGTAGGAGTTGAGTGGTTCCAGGCAAAAGGAACAGCATGTACAAATGTCCTGCAGAAGGAGGAAGCCAAGTACATTTCCAGAGCTGAAGCAAGCTAGGTGAAGCTGGAAGGCAAAGATGATGATAGCACTTTTAATTTAGCCATAGAGCCTGGAAGAACTTTTGAGATCACAGTCTAATCAACCCCCTCATTTTGTAGGTTTTATATACAAGCCCAGAACCTCAAGTCTCCTGACTCTGTACTAAGTACTCTCTTTCTTTAGACCTTGCCCAGCTGCTGGAGGAAAAGATCCATGTTCTGAATAATGCAAAGCAGCAAATAATTTAAGAACATTGCCATTTGGCTCTGGAGACATGGAATAAATTTCCACACTGCCACAGCCAGTTTACTATCTCAATGTATGTAGCCTTGCATTAGTATAAAGACAAGCCTATATTATCCCAAAGCTCCCCAACCAACAGCCAGTGAAGCCACACCCAGGAAACACTAGGTGGCTTCAGAAACCCAGCCTCAGATGCAAAAGTCGCTGCTCTGGAGAAATCCACATGTGGGAGAATCCAAAATTGACTACATTTATTTTAAATCAGAACTGTGTCAGTCATCTTCATCTTTCCAAGCTATGCAACTAAAATCTCTGTAGGATTTTTTCTGTGCTTTTCCTCCTTCTAGCACTGGTGTATTTTTATGAAATGCAACTTCAACATTTAGAGCTAGATAACAATAGCATTGTAGGTTTGAATATTTAACAGGCAACAAGGTTATCATCACCTCCCATTGTTATAAGGTTTGCTAGCCCAGCACGTGACCTTTTTTTTGCATAAAAGATACTCATGAAAACTCTGATACCTGGGGGGTATGTGTGCATAATTCTGCTTTTTATAAATATGTACACTTTGATGACTATCTGTTACAGCCTCTTGGACTGAATTTTTTAAAGAGAGAGAGAGAGAGAGAAGTTGCATTATATTCTCTGGGTTGTCACACTGTATTCTACATATGTTACTGAATAAGAAAGTGTTATAAAATAATGAAGTGTTTTTGTAAACTCCCTGGTAAACATCATCATGAATTATGATACACATTGTCTGGATTTCATATTGTAAGACTGCCACTTGATTCACAGTTAGGTTTATACATCTTGTCATGGAAACAGTTTTGGATATCTTATTTTCTTTTCAGTTCTGATTTTCCTTATGCAAGTTTGCATCTTTTTTTCTTATTATTTTAGTTTGAATGCATTTGCGCCTGCTTTTTCATGCACCCTTCTTTTTCTTTCTTTTGTTTGTGCATGTGCGCGTGCTCTTGATTCTCCTATGGCTGGCCACACTCTGTGCATGCCTCATGCGACCACCCCCTCTCCAAAGTCAACAAATGCATGTGTACCTTAGTGGGCTGTCACCAAATGCAGACCCTGAAGGGAGCAAAACTCCCTCCCCACCTGAACCAGAGGCTAAAAAAGATACCAAAAAGGAATCCAAAAAAAGAAAAGATTCCAAAACCCAGGCAAATCAAGAGCCGAAAAGGTAAGAAGTTATGTGTGTATTGGCTTGTGTTTGTGATATCTTTACCCTTTCCCCAAGCCTCCATCCATGCCATCACTTCCACTTTTGCAAGCTTTGAGTATTCCTAAAGTCTCTCTTTCTTTAAGCATTTTCAAAGGTGCAATTAAAAAAAAATTCTAGCAATGGGCAAAAATACCATGTATTGGGACTAAATTTGAGTCAGGTGTTCAGCAACTTCTAAAATATGTTTATATTGAAAAGACTAATTGAGCAATATGTAAACAGAATTGTAAGTCAGATTGCCTTTTTAGTGGCATCCAGTTAGGGGCCTGGTACCTTACCAAGTCATTCATAATAAGCAACCCGTGCTTTATCATTTTGAAATTATGTTTAAGGAGCAAAAAAAAATGGATTGGCATAAGATAGGCCTATGCATTTATAGTAGTGCTATCATTTTCAGCAAATACCCATTAGTTCTACATTCATCTCATAAAAAGAAATTTATCTCAAATAATGATTTATAATAATGGCACAAGATAAATTCTATTACCAAATCAATGCTTCTCAGTAGAATCACTTATATATTGAGGTCATCTTTAAGGCACTTTTAAGTTCAAAAATTTTGTTTATCCTGTCCTGTTTCCTATGTCCTTTCTTTGTGGGTTTATAAATTAGCAAATTGGTGAACTTTTTTCCCTTTTAAACTAGGTTTGCTAATTATTTCCAATTTTATTCTGTGTCCTTCTTCACTTTTTATACCCTCACCCAAAATTAACACTGACGATTTAAAGTTTTTTGTTGTAGTTTTAGAACTGATGACTCTGATCCTGGCATTGTCAAGCTACCCAAAATTCTCAAGCGTGTATGCTGTATGCTTCATCATTATAAATTTATTCACTGAATATTTCTAAGTCCTGAAATGTATACAGTTCACTTGTTGACAGGCCAAATGAAAATGCAAACTTTTGCTTTCTAGAGAATGTGGCAGGCTGTCAGTCACTATATGCGGGTCCAATAGGGAAGGTCAAAGAAAACCCTGATTCCATGTGGCCATGCATCTTCTTCACCACAATATTTAAGGATAGAGGTGAAATGCAGTTTTTGTTTGTGTTTCACTGTAAAAGTTAGATCGCAAGGCAACAGTAACTTGCAATTAGGAAGAAAGTGCTTGCAGAATGTTGTAGGTGCCTGAAGGTCAGGTCTGACACAATGACAAGGCTTCAGAGAGGAAGCCTTCCTGGCTGCTGTCCAAGGTGCTGCTTTTGGAAGGCTCAACATCCAAGGGGAGCAGAGAACAAATGGCCACTGTTAGAAGGCACACTTGCTTGAACGTGATCTATTTCTTAGGCCACGAAAAGCTAACCAAAATGATCTTGACTGGTCCTATTGAGGCTTATGTGTGTGTTTCAGAATCTGTGTTTGCATTGCATTTTTTTAATAAAAAAGATATCATAATGTTAAGTAGCAGTTGTGTAACATTCTACAGTTTACAAAGTGCTTTCAGACATTTGCTGTAAAATGTTCAGATTAGCTATTTTTATATCCGTTTTGCAGATGATGATAAAGTCAAATATCTGTAAATTTAAGTAGCAAACCTAGATGTTCTAAGTCCAAAGCTCTTTCCTTTCGCATTACATCAGGACTGTACTTATGTGCTGAAGACCTGAATGTTAGAGCCTATTCTGCATAAATCTGGGAGTATCAGATCCTGTTTCTGTGCCTCAGTTTTCTCATTTCTGTAAAATGAGCAGACCGAATCATAGTATCTGAAATATCCCTTTAACCTCTAAAATTATCTTCTATGGATTACAATAGCAAATGAAATAGTCCATCGTCAGGTTTCATAAATAAAAGTGTTTTCAAAGGTGCAATTTAAGCAATCATAAATAAAGTTTAATTAAAATAAGGATAATCACTACCATTTAATAATTACTTGCTATATTCCAGGCACTAAGTGAAGTGCTGTTGATATATGTTATCTCATTTTACCCTTATTACATTCATATGAGATAAGTATCATTATTACCATCACCCAATAGATGAGGGCTTGAGGCTCACATAAATTCAGCCACTTGCCTGAAGCTCATAACAAATAGCTGTCTGAGCCTGATTCAAACATGGATTCTGACTTTGGCGCTTGCATTTGTAACCAGTCTACCTTCCCACCTGTCCAAGATTAGCTCTTGTATATATGGTGTGAGATGCCAAACCCAGCCATTTGATATTTGTTTCAACATTTCCAGGTGAGATGCTACAGCAGTCATCTGAATTAAAGAGAAGCCTGAAGATGGCCAGAATTAACATGGCCTACCTGGAGATTTTAGCTCTGTGGAGAAAACCAGAGTTTATCTGGAGTTTTATACCACCTAAGGGGAGAGTCTCCTTTGAACACTAATTAATCGCCTTTGGGATTGGGGAAACCACATTCCAAACCTTTCACCAGCATGACTAGCTAGCATTTGGTTGTGGAGATGTTATCTATTCTTTGTTCCAGATTTAAAAGGAATTAATGGCCGGGCGCAGTGGCTCATGCCTGTAATCCCAGCACTTTGGGAGACCAAGGCAGGTGGATCACGAGGTCAGGAGATCGAGACCATCCTGGCTAACATGGTGAAACCCCGTCTCTACTAAAAATACAAAAAAAAAAAAAAAAAAAAAAAATAGCCGGACATGGTGGCGGGTGCCTGTAGTCCCAGCTACTTTGGAGGCAGAGGCAGGAGAATGGCATGAACCCGGGAGGCGGAGCTTGCAGTGAGCTGAGATCGCACCACTGCACTCCAGCCTGAGGGACTGAGCAAGACTCCATCTCAAAAAAAAAAAAAAAAAGGGAATTCATGACTCATGAGAGCAATGGCCCTTTAACTGCCTTTAACTGAATAGAGCCCATTCTCACTGAGATCTCACAACCAGATTCGGATTAGGTAAAAAGATGTTTTTTACTTATTATTAACTCAGCACTTCCACAGACAGAGGCAGAACCTTGCCCTGCTGCAGCTGGAAATCATTAATGACCACTGAGGTGGCAGTGACCAAGTTTCTCCCATCTGTTCTGGAAGCTTGTGCACCATCTCTATGAAAAACTATGTTCTGTGAATCACAGTTATTGCAGTCAAGAGTAGACACATCTGGTCAATCAGGAAGATGTTTGCTGTTCATAATTTCAAACACTGGGATATATGGAACCATCCTCATGTTTGGCATTTTTTAGAATTACTGGGGGTAACCCCCCCACACACACACACATACACAGGACATTTGGCAATATCTGGAGATATTTTTGATTGCCACATCTGGTACTGTTTTCATCTAGTAAGTAGAGGCTAGGGATATTATTAAACATCCTATAATGTGCAGGAGAGACTCCTGAAAACAAAGCCAAAAATGTTAATAGTGCCAAGGTCAAGAAACCCTGTTTTAAACCAAACTCCCTGGTGATGAGCTGAATTTTTCTGTTACATGGATTTGTTGTTTCTTTTACACAAGACTTAGCCTGTATCTAAAAGCATAACAGGTACTATCACTGATTTTCAATTTGTACAGTGGTTCTCACACTTCAGTGTGCACATAAATCATGAGGGGATTTGATAAAATGCAGAGTACTAGGTCCTATCCTCAAATAATTTCTTTTGGCAAGTCTTAAATGGAGCTGGAAATCTGCACTTTTACTAACCCCCCTCGGCCATGATTCTAAAGCATTAGGTCTTTAGATCACACATATTCAGAATTTTGGTTGTCAAACTAGGCTGCCCACTAGAATCACTTGGAGAGGCTAAAAATGCTAATGTCTGAGCTCCACCTGCAGAGATTCTAATTAATCTGGAAAGTGGCCCAAACATCATGAGTTAAAAATCTCAAGTAATTCAAATATGAAGCAAAGTTTAAGACCCACTGATTGAGGGAACATTAGTTTGAACTAAGTCTTTAAAACTGAACCCATTTTCTGAAAAGAGAGACGGAAGAAAAAGGAAAATGTGAGTATGTTCAGCTGGTTGTATTTGGCGATCATAAAATCCACAGATGTAAATTGCTACATCTTCTAATTTTTAAATCAGCTTCTAAGGTTGCAGTACTTAATTCTCGCCATAATATTTTTAGTATTCTTTCTAGATGACATTTAGATTAGCATCACTTTGGTCACTATCCCACAGTGACAAGGCAATCAAACAGCTCTGATGATTGCAAGTTGCGTCAATGTTCCTTGGATCCCTTTATTATTGGGATTGGAAATTTTTCTCATTTACATTATTATTTAACATTTCTTGAATGCCAGTGCTGCTCTTCACATATGGCCTGTGTAGAAAGTACATTGTATCAGCAATTAACAAATCTATAATGCCAACCACCCCAATCCAAAGTAAGCTGCATAGATTAATGAGTAAAGCAGATGTAAGATGGCATGAATCTTAAAAATCTCTGAAAGTGTGCTCTAAAGATTTCTTTTAGGAGGTGTATTTGGAGCCAAGGTGCTGCACATGTTCAGAGACCACATGATCCCTTGTAGGTTAAGATTTGAGTAACCAAACAATTGCGTGGAACTCACTTTTCTCCTGTTACTCTGCCAGGATTCTTAAGTAAGTGGTTTCATCCTCCCAGTTGCCCAAGATAGAACCTCAAGAGCCATCCTTGACTTCTCTTTCTCCCTAATATGTCACAACTATTCAATTTCTATATCCTGACAATGCCCTAAAGTATCTCTCAAGTACATCCATTTCTTCCTCTCTTCAATGTCACTACCATAGTTTAGGTCTCTGTGTTCTCTCCCCTGGACCACAATGATTGCCTTATTGACTGTGCCCTTGCCTCCAATGTTGGGCGGTCCTTTTAATCCATATCACATAATGGTTCCTTTTATTTCTTTTTGTTGAATGCCTTCCTAGTAGTAAATGAGTAACACATTTTTTTCTTTCACTCTAACTCCCTCCTCTCTCTTTCTCATACCCATGCGCGCACACACACACACACACACAACATTATGTCTGGTGCTTCTCAGCTCTTCTTCCCACAAAGATAAAGGGCAAAAACTGTGTAGTGGGGATATCTCTGTTTTACTGACCTCTGCATATAGCACTTTATATAGCAGGCAGGCATGGATGCAGTATAACAAACACTCCCACATTCTTGGTCTCATGTTACACACTGACCACAAGGATTATTGTACTTGTGAACATGAGCATGTCGCTAGCTGGCCTTCCAATTCTGAGCAAGGCCTTGCACATGGCTGAGTCATGCTCTCTGAATTCTAAGGAGCCAGCTTTACTTAATAGGAAGTACTTGGAAGAGAAAGTGGGAAAAATTTTCAAACAAATTTCAAGTATAAGTAGGCATCCCAGATGTCCAAGGAGAAATTCTCTTTGGAACTTTTCTCCTTTTAACCCACGTGACTCTCTTCCTGACTTTCCCCATGAGAACAGCAGATTTTCCTATCGAGACAAGAAATCTTGTGAAATATGCTAAATTACCTCTTCCATTGGTACAATCTTTCTGGCCCATAACAAATCATCAAATAATGTGGTTTTTTCCTTTTAAAATTCCAACAATGTGTCTTTATCCCATGGTCATTGAATTAACTGGTACAAAAACATATTTTCAGATGTCACACCCCTTTTAGAGTGGATGTGATATCAAAAAGTCACACATACTACTGGTCTGACTACTCAGAATTGTGTATATAATGTCTTCCGAATGGAATCTAAAGATTAATTGTCTATATTTGTCTAGAAATAAAGAAACACATCTCTTATTCCTCAATGGGAAAAATCTATGTGGTGCCAATTTTTTTAATTGGTCCTCTTGGGGGTAAAATGCATGCTTTCCTGCATTTTATACAATTTCGCTAATCATCTGTTGTGTTCTTGCTTCATTCAATACCTGGACTGAGCCTGAGCCACTTTGACTAATGTCCTTGTGCCCATAGCATCCATATTCTTTGTGATTGTTCAGTAGAGAGAGACTTCTCAACTACTTTCATCCTTTAATAGAATTAATGACACCTTCTGATACTGTTGAGTTATAACCACATATTTAGAAGAACTATAAATAAGTCAAGACAGTCCTCACTGGTATATTTTTGCCCCTTCCAAGCCTGGTTTTGAAATTAACTAATAGCCCCAAGAAGCTACAATGCACACTTGTAATATTGTAGAAATTGCTTATTGTTGCTTCCTATCTTATTCTTTGTGATACAAACACTTTGATATATTTGTTTTAGCAGCATGTCTGAGCCCCAGGGCATCAGGGCATAATTAGAAAAGGGCATGCGCTGGAAGGAAAGGAGAGGAAGGGGTGAGGCTGGCTTTCATAATGAAGCAGTAACTATGGGATGTGAGAGCCCTAATTATAATTTATAATTAACATAGGATTGTACAAACCATATAGATGAGCAAGCAGGGATATCTCCTTTTGAGAAGATAATGCTTTGGTGCTATCTTGAATTTGTGGTTATTAATCACTTGAAAGAGACAAAGGAAAACGTTCCATGCAAGGATTAAATTCAAAGGTATCATTCTAAAACGAGAAGTAATAAAGAGTTAGTTTCTAGGAGAAGTCTTTTTCTTTTTAAGTCAGAGATTAAAAGAGGATGTTTGGTCTAAGTGTCCTATTCAGGGAGCACTGCAAAGAACATCTACTAAGATACTCTGTCCCTCTCTGTCCCTTTAAGCTCTCGTGTTTCTGGGCTGGAACAATTTCGTAGCAAGTAGGATTCAGTTATCATGCTTGTTTAAGGACATTTTCATGGATCCATAATGCGGTCTGCAGGCATGCATCCATTTGGAGAGAGAGAATATATCATGTTTACGGTGCCTGCACCAGCATATGTGGACATTTGCATTTGGAGATGAAAGTATATTCCCTCTTCAGCTGGAGTTTTACCCCTTGTTGGTAGTAACTGGAGCCTGAAAGCTGGTTGTACGCAGAGCAGTGGACCAGACACTCTTTCCTCTTCTGTTGAATTCATACATTTTTTTTTTAACACCTGGATTCTGCCTTAATCACCAAATAGATGCAATATCAGAACATATAGATCATTGTAAGCTTTGAATTAATTTAGCATCCTGACCCTCTTGAAGAGACATCTTGCCTTTCAAAAGAAGATTTTGTGGCCCAGCTTTTAACATAATATGGAGAACCATTCTAGCAAGATAATGAACTGCTAAAAATCTGTGTGCTCACCTGGGTGTGTAGTGACAATTTAATGACACTAAAGAGGTAAATTCATTTCACAAAACACACTGAATCTTGAATTCTTTGACTACACTGTTAACACTTAATTTCAAATATTAAAATGTTTCACATTAAAAGCTCAGTACTTAATTATATTAATCCTATAATCGATATTAATTAATAAGCTCCAGGTCAGGAGCATTTGGGAAGAAGACAATAATTTGCATAAGCAGTCACTCAAAGGATGGCCAGCTGGGTTATGGTAGTTTCAATTTGACAAAAAAAAAAAAATACAACTCTAGATATATTATTATTTGTGACATGGCTCAAGATGGGAGACTGTGAGGAGAGTGAAGATGACAGAACTGGTGCTAACCACTGTGACAAGAACTTGAAGAGCAGCCGACATGACATCTTTCCTATCATGCTGCCGAAAATGTCAACTTTGTGAAGGACAGTGAGAAAACAGTTTGCCGAAAACTTGAAAGGTGGATTCCGGAGATGCCCGCCGTGTCAGATGCGATATAGTCTGCTGTGGCTGGAGAGACCCATTTCTGGCTCCAGTGATGGCCTGCAGGTGGGAGAGCTTCCAGTCTTCAGCACAGCTCCAAAAATGACTGCACTTGACCTGCATATTGTCTCAAGTTTGCGGGATCATGATATACAAGAAGTGAGTTGTTAGCCAGTGTGCAGTTAGGTGGAACCAGAGACCAGGGGCTATGTTCGCGTGTGTGTGCACACGTGTGTATGGGTTTCTAAAGCTAAGTTCAAAGGCATTGTCTATTAAAATTTGGAACATTGTGAAGGAAGGGATATGTGCTTTATGAACTTACATCAAGTTCAATATCAGTAACAAAAACTAACTCTGGATAATCTAAGCAAAGGAGAGTTTATTAGGATGATGCTGGGGGCCTCAAAGACAGGGAAGGGAATGCTGGAATCAAGTCAGCTACGGAAGAGTAGAAAGCAGGACTGACGCAATGGTTCTTACCGTATGTTAGAGTAACATGGGAAACCTTAAAAATGCCAATGTCAAGCTGGGCACAGTGGCTCATGCCTGTAATGCCAGCATTTTGCAAGGCTGAGGTGGGAAGATCGCTTGAGCCCAGGAGTTAGAGACCAGCCTGGGCAACATAATGAGACCTTGTGTCTGAAGGAAATAAAAACAAAGTTAGCCGGGTGTGGTGGCATGCTCCTGCAGTCCCAGCCTCTCAGGAGGCTGCAGTAGGAGGATCGCTTGAGCTTGAGATGTCAATGCTGCAGTGAACTGAGACTGCGCCACTGCACTCCACCTTGGACTGAATGAGACCCTGTCTTGATAGATGATTGATTGTTTGATTGATTGATTGATTGATAAATAGATAGATAGATAGATAGATAGATAGATAGATAGATAGATAGATAGAGATAGAGCTTTGAGGATGGGACCGTTCACAATTCTAATAAACAGACGAGATCAAAAACTACTGACCTGTAAGGACAGTCTGGTCAAGCCGCAGCTGCTGAAACATGCAAATTCCATCTGTTTCTTCTAGCCTTGTATCATTTATTCAATGTAAAGATTCCAGAGGAGAGTGTCCTGGTAGCTGAACTGAGGCCATAGTCCAGCTTAGATATGGAGTGGCTGTGAAACGGAGGAGCTGGCCTCTAGGAAGCCCTTCAGCATTAATAGTAGGGGAAGGGGCGGTTCGATTTACCCTCACACGAGAGTGGTCAGAATGTGGCTGAGGCCACTCCTCCAAATCCAGGGCTTAGAAAGTGGCAATGGATCCTAAGAAGCCTGAAAGCAAGAAGACTAGAATATTCACAGTCAGGACATAAGAGGGTGAGAGAGTCAGGCTTCTAGATAGATGTTCTGTGTAGAGACACATATCGGCCTAGAATTTTCTAGCTCGCAGTTTAAAATCCAGCTTCACCCCCCTCTTCTTTCACTCTTTGTGTCTCCTTAAGTGATTTAGGATTGAGAAAGGAAAAAAATGCAGAGCTAGTTTTATGACAGTTGTAGAATCACCCCCAAATATTTTCAGAAAGACGAAACAAAAGCATGGCATCTGAAAGATACCAATATAGTTCTACTATTTATTTTGCAACCAGCACTACTTGGAATGGCACCTTGTAAACAATACAAATGCCACTTTTGGAAGGGATTCATAAATAATATCCTGTATCTCTTGCAGAATATCTTGGGTTCCAAATCTACTCCAACCTAAGAGAAATCGGGAACCCTGAATCAAAAGTCTCTTTGCCACTGGAATAACCACCCACCTAATATTTTTTTTTTCTCTAGAACAGTGGTTCTTAGAGTGTGGTCCTCGAACCAGCAGCACTAGCAGCACTAGAAAACTTGTTAGAAATACAAGTTCTCAAACCCCACCCCAGCTCTACTGAATCAACGACTTCAGGGGACCCACCAATCCAGGTTGTCACCAGGTGATGCTGCGACTTGCTCAAGTTTGAGAACCACTGCTCTAGAAAAAGTATCTTGTTGCTTCTGTGGAAAAACAGTGCTCTCCAAAGCACGAAACCTGACTTTTTCAGTTAATAACTCTATAGAGATCTATCCAAACCTGTATAGTTAACACTGCCTAATTATAGGGGTCAATGAACAAGAAATTGATGTTTGACAGAATTTTCAAAAACAATGAAGTGAAATCAAACAAAAAAAGAGGATCTTTTTGCTTTTTAACTGACCTGGTTACAACCTTTGATCTTTGACAAATTGCTATTCCTGCATGTCTTTTCCTCACTTGGTAAAACAGCATCACCTGTTACCAATACCATTTCAGAGCAATTCTGGCAGTTACAAACAAATTTACATTTTATGTCAAAATCATTCGACATCAAATTGTTTTATCACCTGCTTTTATGGGTGAACTCTGTACTTGTACCTTACAGACTTAGTCAAGTGAGTTTGTTTTATTTAAAATAAAAGTAGTCACGCTGACATGGGTGATCAAGAAGCAAATTTAAGAGACGACAACACTAATTTTTAGTTGTTTACTTTTATTGGAATAACAAGATTAATGGTGTTCAGAAAGTAGTCCGAGGAGAGGTTATCAGGGAAGCAGAAGCTGCTATCTGATACTTTTAGTAATTACAAATGGGAATCGTGAGAACAAAAGGAAAAAACATAATCCAATGTTAGGTTTGTAATAATATCCTTTATAGTGAGAATTGACGGAGAAGGCCAAGCATACACTAAATGTTCAGTTTTTACCATCTCAGACACAAAGCAGAAAGCTGCCTTCTAATTGCCTTAGAAGGCTTGTAGGGTAATGAATGAATGGTTTTACTCTCAGAGAGATTTATCTCCTAACAATGACCACACATATCCTGGCTCTTCATGTTAAACAGTCTCCATGCTTTTTGCTGTGATATGTAAATCCTTTCTGAACTGTAAAATTGTATTTAACAGCATTTTTCTCTAGGTTAATACCCCACTAAGAAACAAAATGCTTTAAATTGCTCCATTTTTCCCCCAGTTGAGTGTGTGCATGCACATGCTAATTATATAAACAAATGTGTGTTCAGTTCATTAACAAGCTGAATTTTGGTTAAAGAAATTTAAAAACCACAGCTTAAGGAAGTTGTAGATTGTAACATATACGTGAAAGGTTACAAACAAACGCCATGATGTGTTTTGTGGAGGCCAATAAATTCATCCTGATATCTAACTGTAGATTCATGGACATTTCATGTAAAAAAATTTTGTTGTTGTTGTCAAGCATGGTAGCTTGCACCCATAATCCCACCTACTCAAGAGGCTGAGGCAGGAGAATCACTTGAGGCCAGGAGTTCAAGGCTGCAGTGAGCTATGATCACATTGCTGCACCCCAGCCTGGACAACAGAACAAGACCCTGTCTCTTAAAAAATGTTTAAATAAACTTCGTAAATTAACATTTG
Organism: Piliocolobus tephrosceles; assembly: GCF_002776525.5. Lineage (NCBI taxonomy): Eukaryota > Metazoa > Chordata > Mammalia > Primates > Cercopithecidae > Piliocolobus > Piliocolobus tephrosceles. The sequence goes on from NC_045435.1 coordinate 73,867,849, forward strand.
AGATTTGCCAGAGAATTTGAAGACAACCTACCTGTTGTTTATCATTCTTCTTTTCCTTGGAAGAGTATGAAGAAATGGACTCAACAGAATTTTACTGTTTGGGGGTATTTTTTATAAAGCGGGGGAGAGGAAATTTTCTCATATTTCAAATAGGGTGTTTTTATTATCAAAAAAGAAGGAAAGCTGACTGATTAACCCGTAACAGGAGGTACATTGCTGTCATTTGCCAAGTCTTTTGTGCAGTCAGACTGGTCTGGTATAAAGGATTTTCCCAACTTATGCTGGATCCTTGAGAAGGCCTATAAATAAGACCATTTGTTTGGTCTCAAGATGACTTGCATTTGCAAACTGAAGAATGTTCCAATAGAAGTTTTATGGTGACACACCAATCTGCAAACTGGCTCAGCCAGTAGTCAAAACAAGTCACTATGAGATCTGGGAAGCTGAAGGCTCTGAATGGGTCAGATTATCCTGCATTTAGTTTGGAACAGATAAATTTGGGCTATAAATATGTATCCTCCCTTTATATTTTCAACCTGAATGGTCCATAACAAATAGAGGACATATGTATGCACCTAAAGGTGGCACAGAACCAGGAGAATACAATGATCAAACTGAAATCATTTATTTAAGCTGGAGTCCTTTTTATTACAATGAGTGACAGTTTGCTACAATTGGAAAACATGTGGTTGGTTCTTCAATGAATACATGAGCACTTAAATAAATCTGAACATCTGTAGTTATAAGCAGGAAATTGAGCCATTTAAGACGTTTAACACTGGGAAAGACAAACACAGGTCACCTGATTTTTGTAGGAATTTTTGTGCGTAATTTAGGGACCCCAAACCCAAGCACCTACAAGAGACATAGGTAATAAAATTTAGCAATATGGACCAGGTGAGTGTCTGTCCCAGGTACAGAAGAAGCTGTTAGCCACCAATTGATAATGCCAGCTGTTCCAAATTTTCAAGAAAACGGAAATCAGAATTGCATTCTCAAACTTCCCCAATTTAAAAAACTGTTGGCCACTGGTTCAAATTTCTTAAAAAGCTGTGAGCCAAACAGAACAAGTTCAGGGGCTGGACTTAACCTTCAAGCCACCAGTTTGTACATTTTACCATTTCACATGAAATGGGTTACAGCTCTGCACATGTTTCCAAAATGATAACCCAAACACAACCCATCCCCTTTGGAAGCCAGCCCTGAATAGCTGGGCTTCTCCTTAGGTCACATCGATCATTGCAGTTATTTCTTCTAAAATGGACAGTTTCCTCCTGCTAGAGATTTGATTTGATGGTGTCAGCATATGAGGTTCCCGTCATCTCATGACATGTCTTCTTTCAGGCCTGATGGAATCGGAACTGTGACTGTTGAAGAAAAGGAACGTTTTGAAGAAATCAAAGAGAGGCTCCGAGTTCTGCTAGAAAATCAGATTACACATTTTAGGTAAGGATCTGGGGCTGGAGGGTTTTAGTTAGGAGATGAGAGTGGGAAGGGAAAACTAAAGGGCTTAATTTTTCCAAAACTGTAAATCTACCAGACGATACATTGGATATTTAGAAATAACTGAGTAGAACAAGCAAATCAATCAGACATGGTTCCACAATAACCAGGAAACTTCACATTCTTAAGTTCATGTTATTTCCACTTAAAGAACAAATTCTTCCATGTTTGAGCTCACCCTGGTCATCAATCTATTATAAAAAGTTGAATTTGAAGCTTCTTCAAGGTTCCTAAGTAAAAATAAATAAATAAAAAGTCTTGTGAATCAGAACATAGTGAACAGGGAAGGAAGGCAGTGGTACTCCTAAGAGAGTCTCCACTTTCTCCACTATCTCAGAAACAGGACTAGCTGGCTACACAGAGAAAGAATGAACCTTGGATCAGCCTGAGTGGATTGAATCTCCCCTGCATACTCAAGAGAGCCAGCAGGTTCTGCGCTTGAACCTTACACCACATAGGCCACTTCTCCCTTGGAGCAAATTAGGTGTTTTTAGTGCTGTCCTGGTGGTTCTGGACCAGAGATCCTGAAATAGCAACTGAAAAATAATAATAGCATTTCTAATGGTTCCTGTTTATTAAATACTTCCTATATACCGATACAGAACTGGAGGCTGGAGAAGTATTAACTCATGTCATAACAACTTTGTTAGTTATCATAATCCCCATTTAAACCAGGAATAAAATGAGGCTGAGAGAGGTTAAGGAACTTGCCCAAGGCAATCCAGCTGGCAAGTGGAAGAAGTGGGGTGCTTACATAAGATAGTCCGGGTTTAAGTAGCCATGCTAGTCTCTCTGTCCCATGCACAGTGTTCTGAAGGGCCCGTGTCAACCTGAAACCAGTCACTGGAACTCGTAGTGGTACCTGACATCGTTTTTTTTCTGTGGCATCAAAATCCTCCTGGAAAAATCTTTATTGACCATACACTGTGTATAAAATGCATTACCAGTAGCAGAAGGTCCATAACAATAGGAAACCACAAGCAGGGAAGGACGGCTAGCAGAATCATGAATTTGCTCTAAATCCACTTTTCTATTCCATATATCGATCTTTTGGGGACTTAAGTAAGTATATTTGAATTTCAGCCTGTTCCAACTAATACTTTTTTAATGCCGGTCTCGATAATAACATATAAGGTCACATTTGAGCTAACGAATAGTTCTCCTTCACAATAGAAATCTAAACAGAGCCTTATGTCACCACTCTGAATATTCTTTTCTGCTGCAGACATTTGCAGAGTCCCTCTTTAGTCATTATTCACACATACACATATATACATTATATACACACATATATGGTGTGAATTCAGATTAACATAACACAACGTGACAAAATAAAAAGCATTTTCCATTCCTCAGAGAGAGTTGCTATAGGAATCAAATTGCAGCATATTTCATGCTAAAATGTAATAATTTAGGCAACCTGAAGAATTTTGTCTTTTTTAGGTATTGCTTTCCATTTGGTCGACCTGAAGGTGCTTTGAAAGCTACTCTCTCACTCTTGGAAAGGGTAAGAATGAAAGTAAAAGATAGATCACATATATATAAAAAGACATAAGCATAATTGTAACGAAATGTTTTGGTTGAATGACCTAGTTGTAATTTTTATAGGATTTGTTTACCATTCATCAAATATCAGAATAGAAGCGAGGAAACTGCCAAAACTCTTGATATTTTATCTTCAAACTCCCAAATGGGATGTACAGAAGATATGTTCCTAGCCCTTCCCTGATTAATGGGTGGCCTTTGCCAATGCTTTGCAATTCTGGTGCTTTCTCTTTAAGCATGGCTCTCAATCTGTATTAAGTCACAAAGAACTGATTTTAAACCTTCACGCTTCTAAGAAGTATGGATGAGTGACACATTTGCTTGAACCTTCTTAATTATCCCTCTTTTTCCTACTTGAAGGTTTTGATGAAAGATATTGTTACCCCAGTGCCACAAGAGGAGGTGAAAACAGTCATCCGTAAATGTCTGGAACAGGCTGCGTTAGTCAACTATTCTCGGCTCTCAGAGTATGCCAAAATCGAAGGTAAGGCTCCCTTCTGCCCCCAGTTTTGAATTTAAATTTTGATATGCCTCCCTGGGGAAGTCTTTCTCTTTTCTGAAGGGCACCCGAAAACAGTGGTCCATCTGAGTATATTAAGCTGAAACCTGGAAGCACTTGAAATGTGGAAGTTTCCTTGTCTGTGGCCAAGTAAATGAATTAAAAGACATCACAGGGACTCAGAAAACAACCTTTGTAAGGGAACAATATGAAAACAGGATGTTATCAGATAACTAAGGTCCTTCTGAGAGTCTGTGTTGGCCCTAAGTATCGGCTTTGTGGCTGATGTTTTCTTATAAAGGAATTCTCTAGAATTGCCACCTTCTTTAAACAGAAGAAAATAAAGCAGTCTGTTATCCACTGCTGATACCATTGGAAGCAATACAATAATTGAAAAGAGCAAGATCAAGGTTTTGCCTCTTTCTGCCCCTGAAATTACCTTGTCCTTTGGTAGTGTTTCAAACTCAATGGCAGGTTAGTGCTGAGCCATCTATGATGGCTCCAGGTTGGCTTTAGATCTCATTCATTCTTGTTACACCAGACCTTAGATGCTTGTTGCCACTGCCCTCTCAAGTTTTAGGGAAGTGGTCACTGATGACCCAGTAATCACCAAAGGCGCTTTGAGTAAACTCTACTTGAGAAGATATGGTTCTTTGGGACCTATTCATTCACGAAGGTATTAATCACTTTTCATTGTTACCCTGTTGGCTGCTATAGGGTGATTTGAAAGCCACACCCAACTTGACCAGTGGTGTAAGTGTATAAATGTGGAAGTTCTGTGTGCAAAACTCAATGTGTCCGCATTCTGGAATCTGATGTTCTCTCACACGTGAAACACGACACCTGACCAAAACTAGCAAATGCGCATTGTCTTCCTCAAGACAAGTGGGGGAAAAAGAAACTAACCAACCACTCAGAACCTGTCACTCACTCTGCCAAAATCCTTGTTTCCTTAGAGAATTAGGTTAAGAGTATGTCAAATTCACAGTGTTCTGTACATTACACGTCCTCCCTCTCTCAATTTTGTCTGTCTGACAATGCAAATTGTGTACCAGTGGTAATGAATTCATTGTTATGCATCCAGGGAGAAACACTTAAGAATTGGGCACCAAAAGGATGTTTATCAACTCTTGACTTGGTAATGAGTGACAAAAATAGAGAAACAAGAGGTCGTTAAAGGGCTATATTAGCAAATAATTGTTCCAGCATTTACTGTCCCAGGATGTAATGATTGGTTGTATTTGGTAAAGTCAGCCAGGTACCTAACAATTCTAGGCAAGGCCAGAGATGGGATGGGATCAAGAAACGTTCTGTTGCCATGGCTGCTGCCTCATAGGTCTTGGTCTAGCTATTACTAGTCTTTTGGTAAGATCTGCTCTCTTCTTTCAGATAAATCTATCCAAAAACAAACTTTAAGATCTGTAAGTAAAAATGCATTCATTTCCAAAGTAGATCAGCTGGTCTGTAATTTCCTTTTGTGCCTCAATTCTTCTTGGTTGTGTTAATTATCTTTTGCACTGTGACTTTTAGGTCTGGGGATTCTTTGAAGAAACCAATTCTTTTTTTTCAACTCTCTTTTCAGAGAAGTACCTCATTGCACACTACCTGCTCTCTTCCGCTTCTCTCCTTCCTTGTCCGTGATTGGCTCAGCCACTTTAATGTGACCTCTGCAAAAGTGGCTGAGACACCAATTTCAAAGCATGCTGGGATTGTTAATTCAGACAACCCAACATCCTCTGGCTGCATGTATCAGGTTTTCTTTCATGAACATAGTCCACCATAGGCTGAGACATTGCAGCCTGAAAGATATTACTAACAGACAACTTTCTTTTACAAGGCTCTGATCCTACCCGCAGAGAAGAAATCTTTCATTTTTTACATTTGAGCCCCTCTGTGAGAATTAACAGCTTAGTTATCTGAGAATTCTGGAAAGAAGTTGTAGTAATATTGCTGGAGACTATGTTTATGAAGAAATACCTCAAGAGCCTTAGATACTAAAGTCTGAAATCCTTAGTATCTTGGAGCCTTAAATCAATGAAATTTTGTTTCCCTTTACTCATGATGTTTTGGTCATTGTATTCTTGCAAACAGCTCTAAAGAGACGTGTAAAATCATGGTCACAATCTCTCTCGTGACTCACGGCATGCTGAATGGTTAATCCAATAGATCTCCAATTTTGAAGCTCCTTTTTCTTTTATCCTGTGTTTATCCCAAAATACTCTGTGGCTATTTTCCTTTGAGCTAATGTAACGTTTTCCTCTAACCTATGACCTTTAACCTCTTTACCTCTGACCTAAGCCTCTTGCATGCCCAAATCCTCTTTTATAGGGAAAAAGAGAGAAATGTATGAGCATCCTGTCTTCTGCTTGGCCTCCCAAGTGATGGATTTAACCATTCGTGAGTACCTACCACCTCCTCACCATGCTGTCTTCACTCTTTCTGTTTTCATTATTTCAAGAAAATCCAGATCCAAACCAACTCACTCTCCTTGCTTCAAGTTTTTTAGCATTGGCTTGTCTGTTGGTTCTGTCTGTGAAACCCAGTGTGAGAAGTCCAGTCACTTTTTATCAACCTAAAACAGGTTAGACAATTAAGCCATTTGTTTGTGATAAACTCAGATTTGTCTGTAAGTTTTTCAGTTATTCTCTGTCTGTGACCTGAATGCATTTTTACTTTGCTTGTGTGTAACCCTAATTTGTAAAGTGCTTGTCACTGGTACACAATCAAAAGGTAGCAGCTAGGCCGGGGAGCAATGTGTTAGGTGTCAGATAAAGGACATTTGGGGCAAAATCATGCCTTCTTTTCCATGTTTAAGACGCCAAACTATTACGGGTATGAGATCACACCAGGTGGTCCATTCTTTGTAAAAATTAGATCTTATATGCCTCCTGTCTGTTCTCTATCAAGCTGGGAAGCTTTTCCTTGTTCCCTCTGGAGATTTTGACTTGTCCTTGTCCTCTAAACTTTGCCTAGAACATATGACTTAATTGTCACTTGGAGAGTTCATGTATGTTTCATAGCTTGATTTCACATTAAACTTAATTTTACTAATTTTCTATTTGTGCAGCATTTTCCACCTCTGTGAAGGAGACTTTTTTTGCTGGCCCCCAAACTTCGGGGCGGTGGGAACCCAAGGGCAACCTTTTCTTTCCAATATCATGTATCACACATAAGTGGGGGGCATTTTGGTCCACTTGCTCATTAATTCTGCATATGTGTTCTTGTTTCTCTCTCTTCTCTCCTTGTTGTGCTCTCTCTTTCAAATAGAGAATCAAAAGGATGCAGGTGAACCAATTGTATATGCATTATAAATTATCAGGACTGTTGAGTTATATTCAGTTTTTGTTTTTGTTTTTCAATAGCTCCTTAAGGTATGTACTCCCAGAGAGCCATGTGGAGTTGCAATAATACTTAAGGAGTTAATTTGTGCTGTCTAAATACATCTCATGCCCATTTGATGTTGACCTTTATAGAGCAGAATTTCTGAAAAGACATAAGCTTTAAAGGAATAGAATTCTGGTTTGCTGCAGAGCTTCATTTCATCCTTGGTTATAGGATTCCAGTGATTTGGCCTCATGTGCATTTTTTAAAAAGTTATTTAACCAAATGAATCTTCCTCTTTGTTTTTCATTTCTTTTTTCTGTTTTCTGCCCTATTGAGAAGTTTGTGTTCTTTGATGAATGTTTATCAGCCAAGACAGAGAGAAGTTGTGTCCATGTTGTTCTTGTATGTATCGCGTGATAAAGCAGGAAGCATGGACAGGATGACCGAACAGGGGCTGTTGCTGGAAGTTTTATTAGAGGAAAGCTCTTGGAAAGTTCTGGCTTTGGAAATTTTCTTCTTGTTTGGTCCCAAAACTTCTGATCCTATTTTGAGAATAGGTCTGACTTAAAACTTTAATAAATTAGAATGCAGATCATCGTTTTTATAGGCTAAAGGGTTGTCAAAAATAACTATCAGTTAATCCAAATTAACAGTTGAGCACCCTTCAAAACAATTCAGAAAGCATTCCTGAGTACATTCCAAGCATAGGGGTACCGATAAGTATTTGAAGACTCATAAACCTATGTTCAAGACACATGAACCTTTCCCTCTGGTAGGAAGATATTTATTCAATCATTTATTCACTCATTCATTCATTTATTAGACAAATGGTTAGTGGGAGCCTACCCTGTAGCAGGTACAGTGTTAAAAGCCAGAGACTATGTAAACAAGAGGGAAATAGCTGTTAGCCTCATGGAGTATGCATGCAAATGGGTGTATATATGTAAATAAGTATATTGCAAAGCCTATTGGTAGAGTTATGTGTAAGAGAGATGGGGCATTGTCAGAAAACCATGAAAGTCTTCATGAGATGGTAAGGATTGAACTGCATCTTGAGAGATGAATTAGAATAAACGAAGGGGAGCTAGGATTGGGAATGGAAAGTCATCCTACATCAAGAGAGTAATATGTGCAAGTATGTAAAACCAGATAGCTAATAAAAAATAATGAATGCTTATTTAATGCATATTGTGTTCAAGGTATGATTCTAAGCATATTATTAACTTATTTCTCCTCAAAAGCCCTTATAAGAGGGAACTATTATTATTCCCATTGTAGAGATGAGCAAACGGAGGCACACAACTTAAAAAACACACATCCAGAAATATAAGTGGAGTAGCTGGAATCTGAGCTCAGGCAGAAGCCACCCTTTTATCTACTCTGTAATTAATTCGACATAGCTGCAAAACAGAGTGAAATGATGATAGTAGTGGGTGGGTGCTGATGATGGCAAGGTAGGCAGGGACAGGACTTCAGAGGTCTTTCTATGCCATAATAATGCTGAGTTCAGACTGTATCTCGTGGTTCAAAATTTCTTAACTTGAAAATCATGCCAACTTTTGCATGCATATGGATTTTTTCAGAGGAAAGATTCCACAGGTCTCAACTGCAAAGGTGATGAAGAGTCACTGAAGGCTGTTTATGCAAAGAGATAGGTTGGTGGTTTACACTGCAGAAAAATCACACTAGCAGAAATTAAGAGAAAGGACTGAAGGAGGGAATAGGGTAGAAATGGACTTAGAAGTTAAGGTTAAAGCAGAGATGGGTTTGAAGCTTGGTAGAGTGAAGTTTTTTCTAAGTATATCAGGTCTCAATTGCAATCATAATCATAATTACTTCTTCCCTGGCCTTTAATTTTTTTCTTTCATACCCCTTCCCTCCCTTTTCAATTTTCTTAATGAGAATAGAGCACAAATTCATGGATGGGTCTGCATAACCAACTGTAGGGAGGTGGTAGGGCACCACCGAAGTTACACGTGCAAATTGTGGGGAGGTGGATACAATACTGGGGACTGAAATATGGACAGCTGCTGAGTCCTTTAGTCAGACTATGCTTTAAGAATCTAAGGGGTATGCAGATGGCATTTTGGTGGACTTATGCTTTATGTCTGGTGGCATTATTAGAAATTAAATGTTCATTTTAATTACAGTACCTCTAAAAAAAAGATGCAAAAGCCTACTAGTCTATGAAAGAAAAGCTGTGACTCCTGCAAATGAATTCTATTATTTTAAATACATTTCCATTTAAACCGTCACACATTCTGAACCAGAAAGCTCTGAGAAAGTCTACACTACTATTGCTGTTTTGCTTCAGTTCTTGGCTAAATACTTGCATAATTTTCTGAGCATCATAACGATTCCACTGGAATTTGAAATAAAACAACTTTTTCCTTCAAATATTCCAAGGATTTGCAAAGTCAGACAGATGATTATTTGTAGATAGACAGCAGATAGATATAGACAGAATAAATAGGTAGGTAGGTAGGTAGGTAGGTAGATGCAGAAATAGATAGGTGGGAGGAAAGGAGAGGAGAGGAGAGCAGGTAGATGGGTGGGTGGGTAGATGGATGAATGATGAGTAGGTGGGGGGAGAGAGAGAGAAGAGAGCAACCTCCTATGAATCTATGGGCCTAGGCCCTGTGCTAAGGGCTTCTGATTCAATCTTAACCTTAGACTCATAAAGAAGGCTTTATTTTTGCACCCTTTGCAGATGAAGGAGCTGAGATTCAGACAGGATAAGTAACTTTCTGAAGCAGGATTTGAACTCAGGTCTGTCTGAATTTAAATACCATGCATTTTTGTCTCTTTCTACCATGTAGACTTTTTAGCTGATGTGGTGAGCACTTAGACAATATCCATTCATTCAATGGATAAGGTCAAAAGTATGATACCTACCACTTTTCACATAGGAAGACTACAAATTAACACAGCAGTCCTTTCTGGAACTGAATCATTGACAAAATCTTTACATTGTAAAGTCTTCCCAAGGGCAGTTGAGATTTCCCCAAGGCTGTCAAAGAACTGCAGACTTTTTTTCTCTCCAATTGACAGAAACCTTCTAGATCAGGTCAAATCTATCCAAAGGACTTCCAGGAAGATTCTGTGATGTTGAGGTTTTGTATCTTTCTCTGTCTCCAGGCAAATTTCCTACAGATCTAAGGCTTGTTGAAAGAGAGAAAGAGAACCAAGCTGGTAAAACCCACTAAAATATAGAGCCAAGCCACCACCCCGCAGTCTTCCATAAGGGACCAATAATAATAGTGAATTCAATAATAGTGATCTCATCCCCACAAGATAGCCATTCTGAGACGAAGACCATCTCATGCTTCATGTCTTATATATGAGGGACTAAGTGTTTCTCTTTTATTTTATTTTATTTTTTTTATTTTTTGAGGCAGAGTCTTGCTCTGGAGTGCAGTGATAGGATCCTGGCTCACCACAACATCTGCCTCCTGGGTTCAAATAATACTTTTGTCTTGGCATCCAAAGTAGCTGGGACTACAGGCACACACCACCACGCCCAGCTAATTTTGTATATTTTTAGTAGAGATGGGGTTTTACCACGTTGGCCAGGTTGGTCTTCAACTCCTGGCCTCAAGTGATCCACCCACCTCGGCCTCCTAAAGTGCTGGGATTACAGGCATGAGCCACTACACCCAGCCTTTCCACCCTTTTTGTTTCATTGGTGCATGAATCAGGGTTTCCAAGACCAGATTATTCTGTGGACTAGCACCTCATCCATACTTTACAATAAGCGGTGGGGACAAAGAGAAACATGTTTTAAACACTGTCACCAAGAAAGATTTCGGGAAAAAAAAAAAAGGATGTGTTAAAATATGTCGTGAGCCCACAAATATGAAATCAGTGTCTCTCTCTTCTATCAGAAAAAAAGATATGATGTTGCAGATGATGATAAACGTTGTTTGTTGAGAACTGAATATGTGCTAAGTAGTTTTGCGTATCTCATTTAATTCTCACCATGACCCTGCGAGATAAGTGTTTTATTACCATATTCCATTGAATCTAAAGGTCCATCAATTATAAGATGCGCCATTCATATACTATATTATGACGTGCTATCAAACATAAGATGCATCCGGATTTCAGAAATGTTAAAATGTGCCTCTTACTTCAATGAAATAAGAACTTATGCATTCATGCATGGAAATCCTGAAGTAGAAACATGTTAAGTCACTTCCCCAAGGTTAAACAGCTGGTTAGTTGTAGAGTCAGAATTTGAACACGACCCTGTTTAATTCCAAAGTCCACATTTTCAACTTCTACACTATAAAATGCTTGTGACTTGTTAGCAACGAAATTGTATGACACAAAAGAGATTTCTTGATCATTGACAGTTGGAAAAAGCAAGGCCCGAAGAAAAGAAGCCAGGTTCAAAATAAAATGAGTAGTCAGTGTCTCTTGTCCTGTATGCTATTCAAGTCTCTTGTCCTGTATGCTATTCAAGAGCCATCAGCACCCCACAAGGCCTCCTTACCTTTCAGTCAAGACACAACGGCCCCATCCACAATCCATTAACTGGTCTGAGCTTCCAGTAGGACACTCGATGACATCCAGCATCGACATGTTAGAATCATATATGTGCAACTCCAAGAAAACACTACCTCAAAACCAGCCTGAGCACTCAATGATTTGTTATACCCCAAATTCAAATCTTTCTCTTGCCTCCACTAGGTTTTCTAACCTCTGTAACCTCACTTTTATTTTCTGTAAAAGGTGCTAATAATGGTTCCTCCCCAGAGGATTATTGCAAAGATTAAAATACATATTCCAAATAAATCTCTTAACACAAGTGCCTGGCACATAGTAAGTGCTCATTATATATATATATAATTATTTATAATTATATAATAATATAAATAATATTATATATATATAATTTGTTTGAAAGTATTTAAAAGGATGTTCTTCCAAGTTGAAATGTGTAGTATAAAGATATCATTTCATTTCAGAAAGGAATCATAAAACAGTGCTTCTTAAACTTTAATGTCCATCTGAATCCCTGGGGATCTTGTTGAAATGTAGGTTCTGATTCAGCAGGTCTGAGGTGGAGCCTGGGAGTATGCATTCCTAACAAGCTACCAGGTGATGCTGAAGCTGCTGATCCAGGGATGGTACTTTGAGGGTTAAGGGGAATATAAGAGGTATTCAAATGGTCTTTCTATTATGAATTTCAAACACAATATTGCAGTCTCCATATATATTTGTTAAATACCCACTAGGTTCCAGGAGCTATGCCAGATGCCAGGGAAGTGTGTGATGAGCAAAAGCAGTCATGATCCCTACCCTTGTTGAGCTTACCATACAAAAAGGTAGAAAACACAGGCATGAAACAAGCAATCGCAATCTGATGATGATAGTAAAGGGAAGAAGCAAGGTGTCACAGGAATGCAGTACAAGGTGATTTTACCCAGGCCAGGGTCTTTGATGCACTGCAGAGCAGGGGATAGTGCCAGAGAAGGGCATGATGTAGGTCAAAGACTGGACCCCCAACAAGAACTGACTGGGGTGTTCCCTAGCCTTGTTTCAGTGTTTGCCTCTATTCATCATCCCTCCAGATGCTCCAAGCTCCTGCCCAAGCCTGCTTGTGGCAATATACTTAAAAGTTTATTTGGGGACTAAGTGGGTACTTAGTAGTACTACTGAATCAGAGAACAAAAGAACTCAAATAGCCTAAGCAAAAAAAAGAGAATTTTTTGGCTCATGTAGCTAGAAAATCCATGGAGGGGTTGGCCTCAGAAATGAAAAATGTTAAATGTTCATGTGTTTTCATATCTCCAACTGCTGACAGGCTTCTTTAATGTGACTGGTGCTAATGGTTGACATTTGGGAAGCAACATGCCCACAGATAGCACCAGCCTTTTATCCTAGCTGATGACTCCAGAAGAAAAAGAGCATTCCTCTCCAAGCAACTGTATACAATTCCAGAGAAGGGCCACAATGGCCCAGGTTGGGTCACATGCTAACCCCAGAGCCAATAATAGTACTCATGATGGTATGAGGTACTATGGTTGGCCAGGTATAGCTCATGTGCCTGTCCCTGAAGGATATTTTCCTTGGAAGTCCCACCAAAATAACATGGAGTAGAGAAGGTAACTCCCCTGAGCAAGGTTCTTGCACATAAAAGGACAGATTTCCAACACAATGTCCATGCAGAATTAAGCTCACTTTTCTTATATGCAACAGCTGAGCCCTAGGAACGAAGCCTGAGTTGGCATACGATACCAAATTAGAGAAGAAAAACCATCCCAAGAGTGTTATTTCTTTCTTTAATTTAAATTAATTTGTATTAAGTAAAATTATTCTTAAATAGTTTTTGTTTTTGTTTTTTGAGACAGAGTCTTGCTCTGTCACCCAGGCTAGAGTGCAGTGGTGTGATCTCGGCTCACTTCAACCTCCACCTCCTGGGTTCAAGTGATCCTCCTTCCTCAGCCTCCTGAGTAGCTAGCTGGGAATACAGGTGAACACCACCATGACCAGCTAATTTTTGTATTTTTAGTAGAGATGGGATTTCACCATGTTGGCCAGGCTGGTCTCGAACTCCTGACCTCATGATCCTCCCGCCTCAGCCTCCCAAAGTGCTGGGATTACAGGCATAAGCCACCGTGCCCAGCTGTCTTAAATAGTATTTAATTGAATTTAGACACCTGACGTTATTCTCTGGCTTGGAAACTTAAGTTATGATGTTTACTATTCAGAATTCAGCTTAGTACATTTGTTAAGTAACCAGGAACTTTGGATAAGAGATAAGAGTTCCTATGTAGTTAGTATGTATACTGAAAACACAGAGTATTTTATTTTTCGTGAAAGCATTGCATTGGACAGGATCCACTGAGGATTCCCTTCTACTGATACTTGATGGCCTACCCTGGCCCCCGCACTGCTGTAGGCCCTAGAAATACAGAATTCCCTGGCAGAGGGGGAGATAGACAAATGTATATAATTTCCTATTATCAAGGGCCAGAAGTGCTGAGGTAGAAGAGTCAACAGAGGAGCTGAACCTTTGCTATGATGGCACTCTCTTTTTATGGCACATGCAGGCATAACCCTTATCACGAAGGGAAGCTCTCAAAGGTTTTTAAGCAGGAGCATGACAAGTTCAGATGTGTGCTTAACAGAGATCACTCTGACTGCTGCATGGCAGAGAATGAACTGCAGAAGAGAAAAGGGACTGAAGGCTGCCTTGGAGGCTTTAGCAACAGTTGAGGTGGAAATGATGAGACCTGAGTCACATGCCCACCCCCTCAGCAAGAGTGTGGATGAACACGTGATCTAGTATGGTGTGAGATAAAATCAAGACACATTTTGAAGGTAGACTAGACAAGCTATACCACCTAAGTCTTTACAGGGAAGAGACAACGATGGCTCCAATAAAAACATAGGAAAAATCCATGATCCATCCAATAGCCTTTATTAACACATACTTTAGACTGACCTAGAGCTGGAATATTTTGAAAGGGAGTGGATATTGGAGAATTAAGGGGATCAAGTATACATAATAGACAATCCCACTAAAGAAATTGTATTAGATTTCAACCTTGCATGTTTTTAGCCTATGTAGCCATCATTTTAGGGAAGCTGGGTATTCAGGATAGTATTATGTGGCTATCTGCTTAGCTTTCTGTTCCTACTTGAGCTTTTATCTACCCCCACCCCCAAATCATAGCAAATTGCTACAGGCTAGTTATTTTCTGCAATTGCATAATACAAACACTAACATCTTCAGCAACACATCAATAGGCTGGAACTTGGTAACAAGTGAGTTTCCATCAATCATATTCATCTCTCATATGATATTCAGAGACTGGCAATTCACTAGCTGGAGCCAGAGATGGTCAGGTTATTTAAGGGCTAATTGGAGTGTCTCTCGCTCCCGGATGCATCTCTTCCTTGGCTTAGATGAGCATGCAGCGGAATTCTCTTTTTGTTTTTCTGCAGTCACATTTAACTCTCTCTCTGGAAGCCAAGCAGATTTAATTGTGTAAACATGAGCAATGGTAATTGGGTAAATGAAGTTGGAAACCAAGGTATGATGTTTTTGTTTTGCTCTGTGAGGAAAAAAAATAGGGAGCTTGTTTTTCTATGGTGGCAAACCTCACTGTCAGAATTCTGGACAGACAGTTGGCAGGAGGAAATCCCTTTATGAATTTCTCATCAAGACCCAGTTAGCTGAAATATGTATCTGCTGCCTCATGGGTGATGGATCAACCCAGGGGCGCTTTATTGTTTTATTCACCACCAGATCAAGTCTTTCTCTACCCAGGTTCACTTAACTGGGTGAGAATGAGTCAGGAATTTCCATGAGAATTGCACATGCAGGTAACATGCATTCATGGAAAGAGCCATGAGGATGGATTACCAGAAATGCTCTTAGCTTTAGGCTGTGCTGTCAGTGGAAAACCAGATTTTAACAAAATATAAAATATGGAGTACTATTTTTCATGATAAAAGGATTAGTAGCTGCTTCCTTTTAAATGGTTATCATTTAAAATTGAGTCTTCCAAATTCTATTTGCACACCTTTTTTCCCAAACAATTTCAATAAGAGGAAACTGGTAATTTTTTTGTCCTGTATTCTAAACATTAAAATGGTCCAGCAAGAAAAGGATCTCACCAGCTCTTGTTTTTAATGATGATTTTTACCAGAATATTATATTTTATCCATATTTCTCAATCTTTTTTTATTAATGTCACTAGAATTCCATTTCCTATATGCCTGCCGTAAAATTCATTTTCCCAGTTGAAAATTCAAGCAAACCAAGAAGCAAACTTGGCAATGGAGTATGTCCCTCTCACCATACAGATTGCTTTATAAACCAGAACTATTAGAAAGGAGCAGGTCCAAGGTTAATGAGACACTCATTAAAGACAGAGAATTGCAGAAGCTGATAGTGCTCTGTGCCTGTATTGAAGGAGAGGCTATTGTTATAAGATGTTTGCTGTGCTGATATTGTAAACCACATGACAGATGGGTCAAGTGCTGATTACAGTATTCTAACATTTGGAATAGCAAGTAACATATTTGATAAGCTGGCAAGTTTTTATATATGATTCAACCCACAATATAAAAGCCACGAGAATTCCAAATTGAAAATAATTAAATGAGCTGGAAACAATCAGATACCACACATTTTCCCCCAAAATGACAGATTTTGACATGTTGAAATTCCACAAAGGGAGCAAGAATATTTCCTAGCCCACTTGAACTAATAACGGCCCTTCATCTGCTTTTGCAAAGCAATTAATTGCAGCCTTCTCACAATGTGGAGGTAACAATAAACATGTGTAGGCATCTTGAGCTTTACAGAGATCTGTCCCATAGATTGCCTTATTTGCTCTTATCAGCAACCCTGTAAGATATACAGAAAAGATACTCTCAACTTATAGATGAGGAAACTAAAGCACAGAGAGGTTCAAGTAGCAGATGCAAGGTTAGGTAGAAAGTAAGTAACATATGGGGGATGACAAGCCAGATCTTCCAACTATTAATATATCAAGTCCTATTTCTGGTCATCTGTAAGGAAGAAGCAGCTATTAACGTATAGGTGTTCTTCATTGTACGAAGTGTATCTTTTTTTGGTCAGTGCTGCTGCTGCCATCATTCATGTGTATCCATCTGGATAAAGCATCTGGTATTTGCATTCAGCCTCTGAGTGTCTCGGTGGTGGTGGTGGTGGTGGGTGGGGGTTGCTGGTGACACTGGTAAGAGTCCTTGTCGAACAATGTCACACCTCTGTAGTGTTGAAGTATCGCCAAGAAAGCAGCAGCTCTCCATTTGTGTTTTATCATTTTTGCTTATTTGGTTGTTCTTTTCAGAGTTTGTCATCTTACTTGTCACCCTGTGTTAAAGTCTCTTTGTCTTTACTTTTTTACTGTCTCTCTTCACCTACCCAAGCAGCTCCCCTGCCACCTCCTGGGCCTCCTCCTCCACCCACCCAAACGCAGACCAGCATGTTATATCAAAGGCTCAAAGGCATGCCTAGGCCAAAATCAAGTACCGTAAACTTTCATCATTCCTCTACTTGGCAGCTTTCTAGTTTAGTTCGCTTTTCTGTTCACCTTTCTTCTTGAAATTTTGTTTCAGTTTGGAACACTAAGCTGAGACTCGGGCTCTCAAGTATAATTTTATAGGTTTTGAGATACTCAAAAGAGAGCATTTATTTCCAAATGTCCACATTTTTTTTTTGTCTAGCTATGTCTGACATATGCAACATTTTCAAATCTCAATGTCAGCACAAAATAACATTGTTGTTGCATAACATTTTGCATGACAATTTTTTCTGTGTTATGAGCTTAATTCTATTGTATGAAATGATTCTTAAGTATACTATATTTTTAGTTCCATTTTATCAGTGCTCCAGCTAGTGCAAGCTTGGGGGATAGGAATATTGTAATTCATTTGAAGACAGAAGAAGTGGCCAAAAAAAAAAAAAAAAAAGTCATTTCTAAGCACAAATTTCTCCTTGACTTCTGTTGGGGAGAGGGAAGAAGTGCTAAAGGATTTTGCACAATGTTTTCTTTAAAGACAACATCTTAGAGAATTTACTTTTAGTTCTATTTTGCCATTTAGCTAGTAGTACAGCAGCTATGCAAACAAACAGGAAAATAGTGCAGTGTCTCACTAATGTGGCTCGATCTACAGATGATGGAATCAAGGCTAATTAATAGTAAATGAAAGACTGGCTACATGGGTTAATTGGCAGATCAAGTGTTCTAGATTAAAGGATCCTTAACCTGTTCACTTTAATGGTTTTATGTTCAAGTAAAATTGCAAAGGGTTTTGTTAAACATACTGTCTGTATATATACATCAGGCATACACATATCTGTGTACATGTGCAAACACTCATAGAATGGCTGCATGCACATGCACAATTTATGTGTATCTATTGATATCTATTGTAGTCAATCTAAGAGTACTGCCTATTAAAACAAATCTTCAGGTGGTCCTAACTTCAACATCTTGGATTTCTCCAAACATAAAAATTATTGACTTTTTTTTTAAGTGCATAAAAATATTGGTAGGAATTATTTATGTATCATATGTCATAAACAACCAGAATTCCCCTAGATTTGGTGAGTGTTTCACCCAAAGGACAAAGCTCTCTATTTTTAAAGCAAGAGATTTCAAAGATGTGCCCCAGGTGGGATTTCCTGCAGATTTGTATTAATGTGCAGGCTTGTCTGTTACTAGAAAATGTATGTAAGTGTGTGATGTGTGTATGTGGGTGTATGTGTCGAATGGGTAATAAGCATAGGATGAGGAATTTGCAAATTGATGTGTAAATGTGAGTATCAACTAATAAAAAATAGTAGCCTGTGCATATTTACAATCAAAATGCAAATACCTCACTCTACACATATTACCCACAAATATATACACAGTATGTTTGTAGAAATGCCTGAAAGTCTATGAATGAAATTATGATAGTCTATTTATCAAATTACTAACAGGTCAGATGCCCCCAAAAGCACAGAAGTCAATCTTGTCGTACCCTCTTTCTCTAAATGTATATTGCTCTAGACCAGGCAATGGGATTTCAGCACCTAAGCTCCCACATCTCCTTATTCTGAGTGTTGGTTATTCTCTGCCTAATCCACATGTGTATGTTTCCCATAGCCCCACCTTCAGGCTCTAACCATATCCAGCTACATTTCCATCTGGGTATGGCAGAGATAATGGAGCTTTCCTTTGACTTGAATCCAGGAAGCCCATATTTCACACTAAGCCATCAGGCCTTGTTAGACTGAGACTTTCAACACCTGGCTAATCTTACCCTGTCCCACTAATCACTCTTACATCCCATTTGCTAGAACACCCTTTTTGCTTAGTGTCTCACTGAATTATTTTTCATTATTAAATCCTAAATGACTAATGACTTGATATGTTCATTACCTACCTAAGAAATGCATAAAAGAATATTAAGAAACTTTTGTTTTTGTAAATTAGCAATCTCTTATGATTTTGTTTAAGTCTGCCTACTTCCTCCCAACCCCTGCTGCCTGCCAGAAACCTTCCTATTTAGTAATAGGTAATTGTTTCTAGCAAGAAATATCCTGAAGCCAAAATATACCTGCTTCAGATGAAGAGATGAAAATAAGTTTTGCCAGTTCTTTTGCAAATGTACGTACCTACTTGGGGAATTCTACTAAATGATGTTTATTTCACTATATCCCATGTGCTCTGACTCTGAGGCTTTAAGGTTTGAAGGTGGCTAAACATGAAATACAAGTTCCCCTGGAATTCAAACTGGTTGAATCCAAGCAGTTTCAATGGCCAAGAAAACCTTTATGTTTTGGCCAGGCACGGTGGTTCACGCCTGTAATCCCAGCACTTTGGAAGGCTGAGATGGGCGAATCTCCTGAGGTAAGGAGTTTGAGACCAGCCTGGTCAACAAGGTGAAACTCCGTATGTACTGAAAATACAAAAATTAGCCAGGCATGATGGCAGGTGCCTGTAATCCCAGCTACTCGGGAGGCTGAGGCAGGAGGATCACTTGAACCCGGAAGGCGGAATTTGCAGTGAGCTGAGATCACACCACTGCCCTCCAGCCTGGGAGACAGAATGAAGAGACTCCATCACAAGAAAGAAAAAGAAAACCTCCTTTATGTTTTCAATATTACTCTTTTCCCAAAGGAAAAAAGTTTGTAATATTTTGGAACATAATGACATTGTCAAACTGATGAACTCAGCTCTAAAAAGAGGGCAAAATAAACCAGGGTTCAGGTTCTTCTTGAGCTGGGTAAAAATACAACACTTTCAGTTTAAGAGAAACTAACAACAAAGAAAACAATTAAGTACACTGTTGCAATTTAACTGATAAAATTTCAATTGTAACAACCGGTAGCACAAACTACTACAACCCATTCAATAATCTACTCCTAATACCCTTTTAACAATTATTATTCCTGACTAACGGCCCAGGCATATCCAATTTTTCTTTTCTATCTCCTCCCTGTACAACTTGAAGCAGACATTTGAATCTGCATTTTCAAAATGAACGTTCCAACATACACGGGCCTGCAATGAAAAATTACACTGTAGCATTTAATAACTACTCTAAAAAACAAATGTAACAACAATCAATAGTAAACTCCTGTTAACCTTCCCCCTTCAGGTAGCATAAATACAATCTAGACAGTGATATAGTACCTTTATGCTGTCTTTAAAGAACATGTGTACAAAATGTCACTAAATTTGAAATGGGCTATCATAGACCTACTATAGCTTCATATGCAAATTTGAAGCTGGAGCACTGCTTTTTTCTAATATGTATTATAATGATGATGATAATAATAAAATGGCTTTATGGTTTGCTCACTAATTACATGGCACTTAACATTTGCATGAATTTAAAAAAAAAAAAAATACTGATAACTATTCTCAATTTCTTATCCACTAGTTCTAATGGCCATAAAATTAGCCTGCCACTTTCGCTGAATTTTAACACAAACTCTTGTACTACAGAAAATGTAGGCCGATTAATCACTCCTGCCAAAAAGCTTGAAGATACAATACGTCTTGCTGAACTAGTCATTGAAGTTCTTCAGCAAAATGAGGAGCACCATGCAGAGGTGAGCAGGCTTGGTGGGAAGTATATCTTACTGTACCTTAGCTGAGCTTGCAGAACTGATTTTCCCAGCCAGATTGTGAATAAGATGCCTTAACACCCATTTTCTTTTAACTGGGATTGCAAAGGGAATGAAAGTGGAAGTTTTGCAAGAAGTCTTTGGAAGGTTATTTTGAACAACCAAAAAGTGGTTGCATGTTGTATGTTTCAGCCTAAGTTTTCAGATGTTTCTAGCAACAAACAAATGAGGTGAGTGCTTTTTAATCATTCAAGCAGCATCTGGTTATCATTGTCCAGAACACAAAATATTTTTTGGTTTTTTGTGGTTGTTTTTGTTGCCACCATTGTTGTTTTTATTAGTAGTTATTTGGTGTGTGAACAAGAGACCTTCTTTCTCAATTTATTTCTGTAACTTACTCTGCTTGTACTAGAGTCTTCTTTTTTTTTTTTTTTTTAATCTTAGATTGCCTGGGTTGTTAAACACAGTGACAGAAGCAAATTATTCCGTGTTGTTCAACTTGTCGATTCTCCAACATACATCTAAATAAATATAGCTACTTTTTTAAACAAACTACTATCAAAATGATCCTTTTGATAATAATTATAAACCAAGGGATTTCAAGGCTAACTAAATCTCAAACCTATAAGGACTTAACCTAACACTTTCAAGAAAAGATTCCAAAATTTCATGATGGTTAAATGGTTATATCAATGCTCATCTCAAAATTGAGATTTAAAATCATCTCTCTTAAAATAACCTTTTTGAAAATGGCATAATTCTCCCCCTATCTCGACACTCAGATTTACAACAAAGGGGAAAAATGACATTTCCTAAAAGTAATTTCTCAAGTACCTAAAATGACCATTCCATGACTAAATGGAAATTGCCAGTATAGTTAAATAATACATAATGCACCATAAATCCAACCATCCCGACTAATGCCTGACTGCATATTTAAATTTCCTCCCTGTTTCTCTACTATTTTATTCAATCTTGGCTGATCGTGGCAGGGGAAAGAGGTATGTGACTAAACCGAATGAACCAGCCACCTGCTGTCATACTTTGTGCATGCCCTTCCAGTACCATGTCTTCTAATGGGACTTTTCCTGATGCTCCTGCTTTCTAACACTGACCCAAGGAATGTAACAGCAACTTCCAGTGGACTGCTTGTGAAATGGGTGACCCTCCACATCAGGGTCAATGTGGGTGATTCTCTTGTGCGTGCATGAAGCAATTGATATACTTAACAACGACTGCAGTTACATCCCAACACAACGCCTCCTACCTGCCTTGATTCTGTCCTTAGCCTGGTGTAGTTTCCTATGTCTGTCTGTACTTACCTTTATTACAGCAGATGAGTACCAAACTGAGTAACCAGTAGCTCGCCAGAGTGATACTAATCTTCCTCAACAACCGTCTCTATGTGAATCATATATACAGTATTTATATATAGAGAGAGTGCTGAAGAATTTTTTCCCTGAAAACCCTCAGAGAATGGGGGTAAGACCCCTTGAGGCAGGTAGAACTAATTCATACAGCATCTATCCGCAACGCACAGCCATGAGTGATAAGGAAAAGCAAATCGATAACCTCCAAACATGTAACAATTAAGTGGGTTAGAATATTTTTCCTATGCTATCCTATAGGATGTTCTTTTCAGACTGCAGGCATCTAGGGTTCCGGTGATGGTAAGTGTGTTCTTCCCAGGTGTCTTCAAAGTCATCTCCAGAGGCATGGAGGGGCTCCGGCCTGCCCTTCTCTGATCTGAGTGGTTGAGGCTCTTCCCATGATGCTGGACAAAACCCACACATTCTTGAAGACATAAATACAAAGAGGACAATTTTCTCAGTCACAATTGTGCTTTTAAGTGAATCAGAGGAGAAGAAAAATGACAGATATACTTGATTTATAATCAAGTTATTTTTGGAGGCTGCTAAGGGCTAAGAAAGGATGTATATTTTTCTAAATTACTCAAAAGAAACACCAAAGGAGGGCTTATATGATAAACAAGGCATGTTTCACTTTTCCAAAAAGCCCTTTTTCACCGTGTTAATCCTTATCCTAAACTGCCCTAATAACCATCATCACAAAATGTTTTAATCTTATATATTCAAAAGCCATTCAAAGCAAATAAATAGGGTAGACATCAACTCAATTCCCATTACCAACTTTAAAACTTAGTAATGAAAACTTCAGCATACTTTGGAGTGCCTGAGACCAAATTTTCTCTTAGATAAATGTGCAGAATTCTTTCCAAAATTAATAATTTTACCCAATCACAAAATCTTCTCCATCAATCAAAAGCTACCTATTGAGTATCTTCTATCTGCTGAGCACCGAGGCAAATACCTTGGTGCTTTTTGAAAGACAACTAGGCATAGGACACCCTGTCCTTCAAACAACAGAACACAGGGTGTCCAGGAGCTTAGGCTCTGTGCCAGAGAAGTGTGATTTTGAATCCCAGCTTTGCCTCTTCTCTTCCAGGATAACTTCTCTCATCCTGTAAAGTGTAGACAAGAATAGATGGTCATTGTTAGAGTGGAAGGCCACGTTCAGTAAAGCAACTGGTGTTGTGCCCGGCACAAAGTGAGCACCCCACAAAGGCTGGCTCTTGTGTTACTAGGAACAAATTGCTAAGGAAACAAAATATAAGAATATCTGATTATCAAAGTGACAAAACCTGTGTGGAAAGTATCAAATGAACAGAATAAACAGAATGTGTTGAGAGCAGATCCATTTCAAGGTGCAGTGGACCAGAAAGGCACTACCACCTGTTCTCAACTTTCACTTACAGATTGAAATCACGTGGACAGCTCTTGAAAATTCAGATCCCCAGGTCTTGCCCCAGCTCAATTTATTGGAATCTTCCAGGGAGGTGCTGAGCATGGGTAATTTTTAAAAGCTGCCCAGGTGATTCCAGTGTACAACCAGGGTCAAGACTGGCTGGAGTGCAGTGGAAGACGTAGCATTACCTCTGGCACACTAAACATGGGGTTTTTCTTCCCCAGAAGAAAAAGTACGACAATTGTTTTCTACCAATCAGTACTCACTACCATGTCCTCTGGGTGCTCAGTAAACTAAAAAAAAAAAAAAAAAAAAAAAAAAAAGGAAAAAAAGACTAAATCCTAAGCTTGGATCTTGGCTGTGTGGCCATGCTGTTTGGTGGTACCACTCAAATCAAAGTAACTAGTAGGCTTGCCTCCTCCACCTAAAAAAAAAAAAAAACAAAACAGTAATCCTTAAAGACATTTTAAATTCCAAGATAAAGTAATTAAATGTCCCAAGAAAAGAATCTCTCCAGCTAAGAATACATCATATGTACACACATGCAGTATATGGTAGCAGTGGTCACATTTATCTCTTAATTGCACTTAACTCTGTTTCCAGAGTCTAATCTATTCACAAACATACATACACAAATTATGCCTTCGTGTATGGTTGCTACACCTTCCCAATCTCTCTCTATGTATACGTATGTATATGTATATATGTATTGTGGTATATAGATGGGTACATATATACATGTTAGTTTGTGTGCAAAATATACAGTGCGTTTGATGTAGACTGTACCCCTAAAGCACATATCTTTGTCTTTGAATAATGAAAAACTCTGGGTAAGTATTTAATAGCCAAAGTATAACTCCTTATTCTCCTTATTGTCTTTGGAAAAGGTTTATAAGACTTTAGATGCCCATGAACATTGTGAGTTAGCTCAAGTACAAAAATAGCATTCACCTGTATGAGCAAGCATAAAATAAATATTTTTTAAGCCTGGCTTTTCCCAACCCAGTCACACAGATTCTGTTCATTTAATTGGAATTACACTTCGGCTTTCTGGCTGTTACTGCCCTTGCTAGAATGATTTTGTTCTTCTTGGAGAGTCAGGTTTGATTACAAGGTTTTGAAAAGAATTCCCTGAATGTACAAAAATAGTTCTGGTCCTCACTTATTCTACAGTCCCCAAATTTAAATTCTCTTGGTTCACTAGATACCTAAACTTTTCTACCAGATTCCAATAGCAATGATTCATACAACAGTAGTCATCGTTCTTTGCAGGGCTATTAATATCTAAATGATTATTAATGCAAGGATGGTAGATAGTTGCTCAATAATATATTAAATTACAATGAGGGACTAAGTTCTCTATAGATCATAGAAGTGGCACTTCTTATGACCTCTGGTTTGCAGCTTTTAAGTAAAAAATTTGGTAAGAGGTCCGGCGCGGTGGCTCATGCCTGTAATCCCAGCACTTTGGGAGGCCAAGGCAGGCAGACCACCTGAGGCCAGGAGTTTGAGACCAACCTAACCAATATGTTGAAACCCCATCTCTACTAAAAATACAAAAAAAAAAAAAAAAAAAAAAAAAAAAAGTTAGCCAGGTATGGTGGCAGGTCCCTGTAATTCCAGCTAGTCAGGAGGCTGAGGCAGGGGTTGCAGTGAGCCAAGATCACACCATTGTACTCCAGCCTGGGTAACAAGAGCGAAACTCCGTCTCAAAAAAAAAAAAAAAATTGCTGATAAGAGCCAGATATGAGATTGGGTTAAGAAACTTAAGAAACTTTTAATTTCAAACATTCGAGCTTCATGTTTTTTGTTTTGTTTTGTTTTGTTTTTTCCTGTCATTCCAGGGCAAATTGTGTCTGGGGAGGCAACTCAATCTTCCTAGTAACTTTTCTTGCACTTATCCTGAAGATGTAAAGTTAGTTGAATAACTAAAGAATAAGTACTAGCCAACATTTAGTGTACCTATGTGAATTTTTCAAATATCTGGAATCAGGATTGATGAGGATCAACCTTCCACATAGGGGTGGAGATGGAACTTCATCCAGCAAGTTCCAGGATTTAGATGGTCTCTGCCTAAAAGACTGGTGGCTGGGAAAGTTCTGGGGGTGGCATGGAGGGCTACTTTATCTACTGGACTTAGCTAGGTAGTCAGTGGAGTAAGCCCTAAACCCCAGGGCTCTCATCTGCAGGTGGTAAAACTACAATAAAACCTCATCGGTTCAGACTCAAATACTGGAATCTGTGACAATTTAATTGCAGATGTGACTCTTTTAATTTTTCTTATGTAATATATTTGACTTGATCGCAACTTTCTCAGGAAATTCTAATGACTCTTCTTACAAGTTAGAGGAATCCAATACCCTTTTTCCATCTTAGGATCTACAAAATTAAATCTACTGTTTCTTTGACTTCAATTTATAAGTCAACTTACCTATAATTATTAGATGCTTAAAAAACTTTTACACTTATGATGCATTAATAACTAATGTAGACTTAATGAGTACTTTTTACTTTAGTGTCCAATTATAGGCTACATTCAAAAACAGTAAAAGGATATCTCTTTTTAGAAAGTCCAATAAGTTAGGCTTTTTTTGCTGACAGGCCAGCATCTCCCCTCTCCCATTACTCTGAATCAGTGAGGTTTTACTGTAAATTAAAATGGAAACAGCAGGTGTCTATTTCCAGCCAAGCCAACCTTGCAGAATGGTCCATGACTTGATTTTTTTCATTTAATTTGCAAACCAGCCACATGTTGATAAAGGAGAAGTAAGTAAAGTGAAATCTGGTGAAAGAAGAGAGGTGGACCCCTATTCTGCCTCCTAGTGGCTGTTAGAATATCCCTCTAATAACTAATAGATCACAAAAGAGCTTGGTCATTGAACAAACCCTTTCATTTATGGAATTATTTCCATAATCATCTTTCATATTTTCAAATGCCTTCCCATCTTTTTTTGGTGAATGCTCCGGAAAGTGTTTCCAATGTAAATACTTTGCGGCATTGAATGGGGATGTGGGGAACCAGAAGGGGCTGGCAATTTGTTTCTGTTTTTCTGCTCTCTTTGAAATCGGCAAAACAGGGCCTGTTGACACTGCCACTCATTCTGCATGCTCCCTGCCAGAAATGATTAGTCAACATGCATGCATGCCTTTGAATTGAATTCACATCTGGCTCAGTCTGATGTGAATGTCACCCCCTGAGACCCCGCACAATGATTTCCAAGGGCCCATGTGCATGAAAATGAGTTACTTCACTGATATTTTTTGGTTTTCAATGTACATATGTCTCCAACCCCCAGAAAAATAAGTCCTGATCTTACTCAGTGTTTTATAGCCTAAGCCTAATCTTTCCTCCAGACTGGATACAAAACCAAAGGCTCCTTGCTTAAAAAGATTTCAACTCAAAAGTTTTGTGACAATTGCAACAATGGTTTTCTTTGACTTAGTATGAAATAGGAGTAACATTTCCAACGTATAGGAAACATGAGTTCTTGAGTTTTTGTATGAGACCATAGACAAGCCCCAGATATGTAGATATAAGTGAACAATAATTGCAAATTTTCAAGTTAGACCAGCAGAAAACCCATAAACACAGTGAAGAAACTCCCAGATTTTAATACCTTAGAGCAAGAACTAGCCAACAGCGATGACAAAGAGCATGACTCGAAATGTACTGAGTTATTGTAAATTGAACAGATGTTCCACGTCTGTCATTTCTACTGCAGCATCCTCTGACCCACAGGTCAGAATAAAGGCTCTCTATGGCAGGCCTGGAATCACACAAAGCACTGCCTTAGACACTTAGCACCCAAATTGTATCAAAAATTCTGTTCTCTTTACAATAAAGTTACCAAACCCTGCTGGATGCACCATTAATTTTGAACAGTGAAGGCTAGAGTTCACATCTTATGTCCAAGAAAGAAGCTCATCACCTCTTTGTCTGTTGTTTTTCTGCCAAATTTCAAAGGCCTTTGCGTGGTGGTCAGATTTAATGGTGGAGCATGCAGAGACGTTCCTGTCACTCTTTGCAGTAGACATGGATGCAGCCTTAGAGGTGCAACCTCCAGACACATGGGACAGTTTTCCACTGTTTCAGCTGCTGAATGATTTTCTCCGTACTGACTGTATGTATTATCTTTGACTGTTTGACTTTCCTAAGTAGTGTGCAGATAAACCGATTGCTAAGATGTCTTTATCCCAAGCAGACTACAGGCTTGACATAGCTCTTCATGGTTTTATTATTATTAACCCCACCCCCCGAAAAAAAGAAACATACATCTGAAGGGTATTCCCTTTCTTCCAAAAAGTGCCCTTTTCTAGGGAAGCTCTCTCTTAACTAGACAGAATAACCTGAGAGTAATGTGAGAAGAGGTATCCATTTTTTGTGTATTTTATTGGCTCTCAAATTAATTAACCTCTTCATATTTTGCAATTTTTATCAAAAGTGGCTTTCTAGATGAAAAAAAAAATTCCAGCTGAATAACATGTCAAGCATTTCAGAACTATGTTATAGCAACAACAACCATAAAATAGACCTTCCTCCCCAGAGAGGATGATGAAGGAGGGCAGAGTATAAAGAATGTTCTTTCTTCCTAGTAACTTAATGGGAGGAAGGGAAGTGGGTGCAAGGAAAACAGAAAAAACAATGGTATGAATTGCTGTTTTTGTTTTTTCTTAAAGTAGCATGATCATTTTTGCTTTTAGAAGATCAATACCAAGGGATAAAGTGTTTTTTAGTTCCATTTCAATGTTTTTATGTACTTTTTTCCTTCTCTTCTCTTTTTGGCTTCCTTAGAAGCAGTGTATTTAATGTAGAAGACAATCAATCTTCTGTATGTGTGTGTTGTACATTGATAAAGTAGCTGTGGGTTCTTAACAAGCTTTTGCTTATCTGTCCTAGATAATTTGCGCAATGGAAAATTTCACAAACACCTGCAAGACCTGTTTGCCCCACTTGTTGTTAGATATGTGGATCTGATGGAGTCCTCAATTGCACAATCAATTCACAGGGGCTTTGAGCGGGAGTCATGGGAACCAGTCAAGTAAGGAAACCTTTTTTGATACCATCGGAGTTTGGGTACAAATGGCTGGAGAGTAATACAGAAATGGATTAATGATGTCATATGGGTTTCATTGTCAGTATGGACAGAGAGAAACACCATACATTTCTTCTACTATGATGCTCATAGCTTCCTTGCCCAAATGGCAGGAGGGTGGGGGATGGAGGAGGTGGGCAGTGTGCAGGAAGAGGTTGAAAAAATGTTTTATGAAATGAAATCTCTTATTGCACAAGATATATAAGGAAGAAGGAATATAAACTTGGCTGTGATATTTGTGTGGTATGTCCTACTCCAATGGTGTTATCTCTAGGAATCAGTGTTTCCCAAAGTGTGTTCAGTAGGGGTCTAGGCAGGGAGGTCAGCAAACTTTTTCTACAAAAGGCCGTATAATATATACTTAGGCTTTTGGAGCCACATAATCTCTGTCGCAACTCAACTCTGTCATTGTAGTGTGAAAGCATGAAAACAGTCATAGACAGTATGTAAAAGAATGAGGGTAGCTGTGTTCCAATGAAACTTTGTTAACAAAACAGGTTCATAGTTTGCCATTCCCTGGTCTAGGCCTTTTAGATGCACCTTTTAAAAAAAACTTTTATGGCCAAGTATGTTTAGGAAACAATACCTACTCCACTGACCTAGAATTTTGTGTAACTTTGTTTAACCCAGATTTTTCTAAAAGTATTTGACCACAGTGTGCTTTTTTTTTAAATGGGACATATACTCTGCAGGATAAATTATGGGAAATCTTGTGGGTTGCAAGTTTGTCAATTTCCACAAATGCTTGGCAAATTTTAGGTCTTATTTGAAAATGTTTGGCAGGCTTGGTGCCATCTCCATTCCCCAGATGGGAAGAGGGCTTGACTTGAGGCTCCAGAGGGTCAGTCTCAGACTCCCCTTTCTGAAAAAATAGAGACTTCTATATGGAGAGTTTGGTGGTTATGGTTTGATGGTTTGAAAAGCTCCAGTAAAGCCTAGTGTTGGATTTGCCCTATTAGTTAGTTTCTTTCTTTCTTTCTTTTCTTTCTTTCTTTCTTTCTTTCTTTCTTTCTTTCTTTCTTTCTTTCTTTCTTTCT
>NC_045435.1:73897231-74033585 GCF_002776525.5 Piliocolobus tephrosceles
TCTTTCTTTCTTTCTTTCTTTCTTTCTTTCTTTCTTTCTTTCTTTCTGTCTTTCTTTCTGGAAATCATTTTGTTCATGCTAGTCTTTTATATCTTTGGGATGCAGCAAACAGTATGGAGTAAAGTAGAGGGATGTTACAAGCACATTTTAGGAACTCCAGAACAAATATTCATGAGGCCTTTCCTCAGTTTGGAAGCGTTGACTTGCAGTCTATTTTAAGGCAGTTTTCTAAACTGAGACCCTCCTCTAATGTTATACTGTATAAGGCTCTCACTGATAAATTAATGCAAAATAGGCTTTTCTGCCCCCCTTCCACATCTGAGCCACAAGAGAAGTTGCCCTATTGAGAGGAGGTTAATAACCACTAGCTCTTCCTTTGCGAATACCAAGAAATTTAAATTTTAGTTTGTTATTCTCCAGTTTATAACAGTCTCTTAATATGGCCCTACTGACTTTTAACTCATGAGGGTAGAACTGGGTCCCTTGATGGAAAGTTATTAATGAGTGACTTTATTTTTTTTTTAATGCTCAATACAATCAAGACAGTTGTGCTGGAGAATAGCTATTAAGAGGAAAAGGTTAAAATGAGTAATGTTTACATTTTAAAATAACAGTGGTCTTGAAATAACATTTACTTACTTGCATTTAAATACAGAGACTACTACTAGTAACACACATGGAAGAGAACGATTGGTATCCTTCACTATTCCTTGAAGAGCCCTAGGTTTAATGCCCCATCTTCCATTTACTAGCCAGAAGTAAAGGGTTCTAATCTCTATGAACTTGTTTACTCCCCTGTAAAACTGAAGTTTTCAAAATGTGCCTATCTGGTGTCTGAGAATTGTCGTGAAACCTTGTGATAATGTCACTACGTCATTTTATAATCTGTTAAATTTCTTAAAAGTCAAACACGGCCCGGTACAGTGACTCATGCCTGTAATCCTAGCGCTTTGGGAGGCCCAGGCGGGCAGATCACAAGGCCAGGAGATGGAGACCATCCTGGCTAATACGGTGAAACCCCATCTCTACTAAAAATACAAAAATTAGCCAGGTGTGGTGGTGGGCACCTGTAGTCCCAGCTATTTGGGAGGCTGAGGCAGGAGAATGGAGTGAACCCAGGAGTCGGAGGTTGCGGTGAGCCGAGATCACTCCACTGCACTCCAGCCTGGGTGACAGAGCGAGACTCCATCTAAAAAAAAGAAAAAAATGTTAAACACAGGAGTGCTACTTCTTTGGGGGCATTAAATATTCTTAACACTATCAGAAATAAAGATAGACTCAAAATCATCTTCACACCTGAAAGTCTTAGTCTAGGAATGCTTCCTTGGGAATTTTTTTACCAATTAAAAAAAATAAAATTTAAACCCTTGCATGGGCAATTTAAAGGTCTGCAAATTGTGAATAAAGGAATAATAGTTGTGAATAATAACCTGAGAATTATGCAGATATGTGTGTGTTTTTTAGTAGCTTTTTGCTATCCAAAATTGTGCTGTTAGTAAATATGATTGTGGTTTGTTCAATTCATGCTAAATAGTATATGCCTTTCAGAGTACGTGGAGATCTTTTAAAGTGCCAACTAAGGGCTGGGTGTGGTGGTTCACACTTGTAATGCCAACACTTTGTGGGGCCAAGGCGAGAGGATCCCTTGAGGCCAGGAGTTCAAGACCAGCCTGGGCAACATAACCAGACCTCATCTCTCCAAAATAAAAAAAAGTAGCCAGGCATGGTGGCGCAGCATGTAGTCCAAGCTACTCAGGAGGCTGAGGTGGGAGGATTGCTTGAGCCCAGGAGTTCAAGGTTGCAGTGAGCCGTGATCCTGCCACTGTACTCCAGCCTGGGGTGATAGAGTAAGACCCTATTTGTATTTTTACAAAACAAACAAACAAAAACAGTGCTAACTAAAATACAAGCTACCACACACATTGTATCAGCCGATTTTTAAACAGAGTATGGATGCCATGGGACAGCTTTGCAGAATGGAATAAAATGGAGTGTAAAAAAGAGCTTGGAGACATGTTATGTGCTAAGAGGAGTGAGTCTCTCTATGCTTCCCACAATGTGAATGGAAATAAAATGTGAACTTCCATCTGACTACTTATTGGTGAGTTGATGAAGAAGCAGATTCGTTTCTCTTGGATTTTTTTTCCAAGTGAAGAATGATCTTTTTGGCATACTTCTCATCAAGCTCACCCCAAAACAAGAAATGAACTTAGGTAAATAGATTTAGTTTGCTCAGTGTTTTCCATTTTTGCCACATAATCTTCCAATACACACATACACACACACACAGAGCCTTTCTTTCAAATAATTGTTATCCTCAAATAGTTCTGTTCTTCTACTTTTCAAAATTTATAAGCACCTGGTTATAAGTAAAATGAGAAATGCATTATAATGTTTACTTCAAAATAACTAGCATTCAAAATACTGAAGAAAAATAGCAATCTGACAAGAAAATACTACCGATGTATTGAGTTTGCTAAAAAAGGGAATTAAAAATATTCTTTATCCTTCAGATTTTCTTATTTCAAAATATGGCCCTGTAAAAGAAAATAGAGATATCATCATTTAAGCTTGTTACAATTGAGGTTGTTTAAGATGAACAACAAAAACAACAACAACAAAAATAATTGAAGTTATTTGATGGAAAGGGTAAAATGGCTGAGTCCTATGGCAGCCTTTCCCTGGAAAGACAGTCTTCCATCTCTTCTAAAAGAGAAAAGGGAGGCTACATCTCTGTTTCCGTTAAGCCAGACACAGTCATGGTTAGAATCTCTATGAATTGGTGGGAAAATGTCATCTCATTGCTTCTAACCACAGCTGAAGATAGTCAGCTTCTCAAAGACAGTCCCAAGTTGTGAATAAAATCCGCAGCCCATGGCCCTCTCATTGGCTTCCATCAGGACATGTAGTAGGGTCACCATTCACAGTTGGGCAGGTTGCTCACAATCCTTCTGGCAGCTGTGAATAAGATATTTTGGTCCTAATGAGAAATGGACATTTCCATCAACTCTTCAGTGTTAGCTCATTGGTAATAAGCCATGGTGGCCTTCAGTATGAAAGAAAACCTAGAAAGCAACTCATTCAAAGTCTTGCCGAGTCTCGTACCTCTGCCACCCTTGCCTACTACCTTTTCCCTAACAGATGGTCACTCAGTCTTTACTTAAACACCTCCAAGCATGGGGAATCCTTGGCTACATGGCTGTCCACTTCAGGTTAGGACTGCTCTGAGGTAAGAGCCAGGACTTAACTCTGGATGTGGGGTTCAGAAACTAGACCAAATTGAGAACTAGCTAAAACAAGGATGGGGCAAAAGTGGCTTTCCATAAGACATGCCCACCAGTGTGCCATGTCAGTTTACCATTGCTATGGAGTTACCGCTCATTTCCATGTCAATGACCTGATGACCCAGATGTCACTACCCTTTGCCTAGAAATATCTTACATAAACCTCTCCTTAATCTACTTGTAATTAACAGCATGTGTAAATATGACTCCACAACTGCCCTGAGCTGCTACTCTAAGCACACTGCCTGTGGGAAAGCCCTGCTCTACAGGAGCAGTCACAGCACTGTAATACCACCAGAGTTTTTACACTACCACTCCAATAATATCAGCTCACCCTTCAATTCTTTCCTAGGTGAAGCCAAGAACCCTCATGGGCTAAGCCCTATGTTGGGGCTCACTTGCCCTGCATCAGCTCTGATTGGTAGAATTAAACACTGCTTCTTAATATGTGTATACTGTAAAATCCGAGATTCTCATTTCCCAAAATGCACTTTCTCACTCTGCCTCAGATATGCATATAAAAAGTATTTTTCAATGTCACTTTCCAAATAGTCATAGATGTCAATATCTTTTTTTTTTTTTTTTTTTTTTTTTAGACGGAGTCTCGCTCTGTTGCCCAGGCTGGAGTGCAGTGGCACTATCTTGGCTCACTGAAAGCTCCGCCTCCCAGGTTCAAGCAATTCTCCTGCCTCAGCCTGCCGAGTAGCTGGGACTACAGGTGCCCGCCACCACACCTGGCTAATTTTTTGTATTTTTAATGGAGATGGGGTTTTACCATGTTAGCCAGGATGGTCTCGAACTCCTGACCTCGTGATCCACCAGCCTTGACCTCCCAAAGTGCTGGGATTGCAGGCATGAGCCGCCACACCCGGCCATCAATATCTTTTTTGAAAATAAGTTTTATTGTGTATATTTAAGATATAAAACATAATGCCATAAGATACATATATAGTGAAATTGTTACTATGGTGAAACATATTAGCCTATCAATCATCTTACTGATAATAAACCATCAGACCAAAGACACCTTAGCAATATGCAGGTGGCCTGGTGTCAAATAGACAAGTAATGTACTTGGTGTCAGATCTCGTGATTCTGCCAATAATTTGGTGGGTGATCTTGGGCCACCAAGTTTTCTGAGTTGAGATCCTCCCTCAGTTCACCTCCCTGAGGTTCAGTATCCTACTTTGCCAAACAAGAACTTTGAATAACCAAAGCTTTTCCAACGCTAACATTCCTGAAAATATCACTCTCCATATTCAGACACATATACACATTTGATCATCACTGCCTCCCTAACACCTACAGCAGGGCCTGGAACATAACAGGTACTCAATAAATGTTTGTTGGTTAATTGCCATATTTGTTAAAGAACCCACACAGGCTGAAAATTATAAGGATGTAATGGGAAAACTATAGGGATGTTTCCCCAGATGAGGGTTTCAATCTAGTTGGGTCTGAGCAACATACACACAAGAAAAACGACTTTATGAAATGTCAAAATTACGAAAAAAGAAAAATGACTTTATTTGCCAATGTACAAATACAAATAACATAAGGAAAAGTTATGAGGACACAAGAGTAGAGGGGAATCAATTTCCACTAAGGGGTCATGGAAAACATAGCTGGAGGGCAAGATTTCAAAAGGGGTAGGAATGCTGGGAAAGATGATGTCCAAAGGTAGAAATACGAGGGAGGCAGGGCATGCAAACGCTGAGTTTTTGCCAGCATGGATTATAACAAAGGCAAGCCATAAAGTTGGAGAGATGTTTGGGAGGTTCTAAAGTCCCATGAAGTCTGGAATTTTTTTCTGTAGGTGATACATTCTCAATGGGGGCTTTACAGCCCATAAGTTGGTGAAAATTGACTCGGGCGGGAGGGCAGGGCTTAAAAACATCTTACTCTTTTTATGTATAAAGCATGGATCTACATATAGTACATAAACAGATATTCTATACATCTGTGGTATTAAATTTTCATGGAGAAGGAAGTTGTGAGGCAGGATGATAATGAGTAAAAGATTGTAAAATACTGCTCTAGATTCTAGGAAGATATTAGAGAGTGCCCCTGCCCCAAAGCAGGCATTGGACCTAAGAACAAACACTGACAGAGGCTTCAGTCCTCAAAGCACTAAGAAAAGACAAGACAAGTTGTACTGCATATATGCATGCAACAACTGATTCATAAAAGTAGAAGGCATTTCGTGTCTTAAATCCAACCCAATCCATAAATCTAAAGTCGAAATCTTTGAGAAAGATACAACAATATCCCTTCTGCATGGAGTTAGTGTCTTGATTAGAATCAATTCTGGAAGCAGGAATGCTTCACCTCCACTCATTTCCATCCATAGAAGTGATGAGACGTGCACACATCTGTGACATTCATCCATGTAAGAATGAGTAGATGAGAATGTTTCTAAACCATCTACGGATGGGCACTTTGGCCTAAATGGAAGCTATTCTTTTTCAAGAGTCCCCAAAACGAATGAAAGAGTGTAAATTTTAATGCATATAAGTTGTTAGGATTGCAATTCATACTTCTTGTACTATCCAGAGATATCCAATTATGATTCTCTCAGAGATGCATGACTAACTTGTTTTAAGGTAGCTGCTAAAAGAGCCCTCTTTAAAGTAATAATTCATTATAGTCATCAGCAGTTCCAGGAGCCTCATTGGAACTAAGTGCTACTTGAAAATTCCCCCTTTTCACATGTATATTAGTAAAATATTATGCTTAGAATTACCTCCTTGATTATTTATGTTAATATCCAAATGAAGTATTAGTAACACTAGTAATACACTACATTATTTTTCTAAGAGCAGAAATATCAAGCATGTTTCATCCTTTTGAAAGTAGAGCATTATAAAATGTCACATGAAGGAAATGTTTCTATGAGTCCAGTGCAGTAGTCCAGTTGAAATGTCATATTTTACAAATACAATATGTTTTGATTAATAGAAGTATTCTTTTTATTTTCGTGTGCAAAATGAAGCTCGCTTCTAATTTGTGTACCCGCCACCCGCTAATATGTTTAAATTAAATTGCTTTTGCATGCGTTTGTATGTTATTCACTCCTAGCTACTTTTAATTTGCTCAGAATTGACATTTTAACTTTCCAGGCTGCCATCTCTAAGATCTTCTAATTCCTTGATCATTATTCAGTGTGTGTATCATTTAATGATCACATTTGCTTATATAGGCTTACACATGTCTCAGTGGAAATCGCCAACGGTTTTGTTACATGGCAGTGTTTAAGACTGAGAGCCACCAGGGACTGAATTCAAAGGCAAATTCCCCAGTTAAACAGAGACACATAAAAGGATAAGTTCCATTTTGCCTTCTATTTAATAGTCATATAGTTAATCTTTTCTTGACCATTCCCACAAGAGCACCCTTTAGTTTCAAGTAGAGATGTATAATTGGCTTTCCCAAAATGTGAGGTGTGAAGGACAAATCTATGAGACACCTGTTTTGCTTACGGAAGAGAATGCCAGGTAGATAATTTTGCATTCTAGGTTTTTCAGTCTATGAGCCAGAGCTATATTGCCATTGTGAAAGAACAATTTGTTTCTAGAGGGAGACAGGCGTTCAGGTGATCTTCAAGGTCCAGAATTTCTGACTTAGCAGAAGGCATGTACCCACCCCCACTCCCCCACCCCCCAACTTCCCCATTCCCCAACTCCCACACTCCCCTACTCCCCCACTCCCCTACTCCCCCACTCCCCCACTTCCCCACCCAAGCAAGCCCAGAGGCAGCTCCAGCTCTTGCAGGAGTCCTGTTAGTCAAACACAGCTTGCCCAGGGCAGAGCTGCTTTGGCAAAACTTGCTCTTCTCCTGCAAGATCCAAAAAGAGAACCTCAAGTCCTTTGCCAAAGTGCTGTCAACTTCACTTAAACAGGAAGGCTCCTCTCAGATGCAGAGTTAGGCTGGGCTCTACCGTGCCAGTGACTTTGGCTGGATGGAACACCCTTAAAATGCCACTACTGAGACACACGGTGCCAGCTTGTGGAGCCGTGTATGACACAGTCCTTCCAAAGAAATACAGTTGATTCAAATTGGGGGTTGTGTTTTGTTTTGTTTTATTTTCTCCCTCTACTTATAAAACCATCCATCTCTCTTCCATCACATCAGTTGATCCATCTTTGTCCAAAAACAAAAGGCTGATACGAGGTAATATTTTTAACTTTTTAGTCACTTTTAACTTATTTTAACTTTTTACAGAAAAATACACAACTTGATTAATTTTCACAAATTGAACACACACCCATGTAAGCTATCACATAGATCAAAAAGTAGAACCTCTCCAGAAGTCTCTGTCATGCCTTCTCCCAGTCTCTGTCCCACTTCCAAGGGTAACTGTTATGATATTTTACATCCACTTTTGGTCAAAGAGTCTAATACAAGAGCTGAATTGGGGATTGTTTTCATTTCCTTGGTTTCTGTTTCTGTGTATAAACATTTCTGCATTTTTATTGAACTTAGTTTGGGAGAGAAAGTTTCTATTTTCTTTAAATGTTCTATAAAATTATTCAAATCTGATCCTTCTTCTTGATACAATTTTGTAATTTCACCATCAACTGACACCTCATTGCCCATATACCTGTCTTTAGAAGTAGCAGTTGGAAAAAGTTTGGTTTCTGTACATCACCATTAAGTGTGCCTCCATGTGGGTGAACTTCCTACTCTATTTGATATCTAATGTCTGATTGAGAAATATGCCTCCATCAACAATAATTTGTTTTAAAAATAAGAAAATTGAAGTGCTCCACCATTTCTATCAATCCCAGTGACTTCACAGCAACCCCAGCCCCAGCCACAGCCACACCAAGAATTCCAGGAACTTCAAGTTCTTAGCATGAGAAAAGTTCTAGACTCTTATGGCAATGGATAAAAGGCCCCTCCCAAAGGCATGTGATCATTGTGTATGGGTGCTCCGCAACTGTCCGCACTTTTAAGTCACTGTGTGGTTAATTTTTTTTCCATTAACTTTTGTCATTTCTCTGGATACAGAGCCACACCACAGCTTCCCATCCGTAAGCTGCTTTCTGAAGTGTGTCGCTTGAGTTTTTGCTGTTGTCTTGCTCTGGACTTGGTCAATTTATTTACAATTGTCGTGTGCTTCTGCCACATCTGCATTGTCACTGTGATGGTATTTTTTCTTTCTGTCTGTTTCTTCCACAGGAGTTTAACCAGTAACCTACCCAATGTGAACCTACCCAATGTGAACCTTCCCAAAGTACCAAATCTACCAGTTAACATCCCTCTAGGCATCCCACAAATGCCTACTTTTTCGGCACCGTCATGGATGGCTGCTATATATGATGCGGAGTGTGTATTCAGTTCACATTAGATCTCATTTAAATTTAAGTGATCTTGGCATGGATATGTATTGTTTATTTCTATACATTCTATATAACAGAGATGGAAATGGATAATTAGACATATTTTGCTGATCATATAGAGACAATATTGTTTATTTCTGGCATACATCATGTTTGTAAGATGTTTGCTATATATACAGCACTAACAATTTGTCTTACGCCCACTGAATGCTGGAGGACTATGTTTCACTTCCTGAATTCTTTTGCAAAAGGATTCTACCCTTTTTGGCAGGTGACATGACTTTAGGAGCTAGACATCCAAAAATAGTGGAGGAAACCTCTTTGATGGGCTGGCCAGTCATCTGTGGCCTGATCCAAATCTAAGAAGGAAGCACACCTACCTAGAATCTGGGGTGTTTTTTTTTTAAATAAAAATAAAAAATTCCTAGAGAATGTTTAAACCATAAAGCATATTTCTGGTGTCAGCAAATGGCAGGATATAGTAACAGTATGTTCAGGGCTAAATGAAAATTTCTGAATGGATCAAGCCTTAGTCATGTAAATGTTATGTAAAAAATATATTATGTACTTTCCAAGGTCACAATACAATACGGTGCTTTGAGATCTAGGTAATGAGAAGTTCAATAATTCTCTAAACACAAGATTCAAGCAACAAATAATTAAATTTTTGGTAGCCATATCATCTGATATACTCATTCACATGAAAGTCAGAGTTGCATGGGCCACTTCTTGAAAGCCAGCAGTTTGGGGGAGTAAGGGTTGAGAAGCCATTTCTTCTAGCTTTGAAAATGAATCTTCTCTGCTTTTTTGGTTAGCAAGAAGATCGAGCACCCCTAAATTCTACCTCAGGGAAATTAGAACCACGTGCGTGATTTAATAAGTGAAACAAGGGTTAGCGATTCTATACCCTTCTTTGATCCTTTTCTTAGACCACAGCTAATTATAGGCCAGATAAGCTTTTTCTTGAAAGAATAAATTGGCACATTTTCAAAGGGAAGTGTTATTATCAAAGGAATAAAAAATGGTCTGAAACTGGCAGTGATGTTTTGAAATCTCAGAATCACATTCACCAAGACGGCCGTCAGCATTTTTATTTTTGCAGTAATCCAGGTGGAGGACAGACCATTAAAATGACTGCTCTATCTGGCTCCTCCAAAGCTGCCTAATATTTTTACAACCTACAGTTGCTCACAAGTTCACAATGAAATCTATGGTCAATGTGTCTGATTCTCTTTTAAAGGCAAATTAAAACCTCCAAAAATTTATATCTGAAAAAAAAATCCATAAAAGAACACAAATCATATTCATGCTAAGATGACTATATGAAAAAATTAGATTAGGTAGTATCTGTGAAAAATTTAAAAATATCAGAAAGCTTCTCTTATCTTCCTCTGTGCATGCTCTGTGACACTGTTTTTGAAAAGATATGAATCAAGACATTGTAATAAAGCAGATAATGGTCTCCGTTCAATTAATTAAGGCATGAGTGGGAACACATTTTGGTAACTGCTCAGCAATCAAAATAATCTTGGTGCTATTGCCTTAACATTAACAGTTTATCTTAAAAATAAAAAGAAAATATTCTTTTCCTCATGTCAAAACTTAATAATAAGCTCTTCAAAGAAAAAAAAACCCTACAAGAATTTTTTGAAACTCTACAACCAGATGGGTGTCAAAATGTTGTTGTAATAAATACCAATTATTGCATTCATATGTACTTAATGATTTAAAACATACAACCATGCAGTTCCAAAACGGGGCTTAGACTAGACAAAGTTGGGGTTTCTTTTTCCCAAGCATAGGTTGGGGTAGGGGGAAGGCTGAACTTTCACAGAGCAACAACACATTCCCCCACTTTTGAACAATGCTCACGGCAGTATCTGAAAAGAAGGCGTGGATTCTCAATCACCCACCAGGAAATGCCTGATTCTATATCTTTTCATAATTCCAGTTTCTTCCTTTGCCACCTTTCATTTTAAGGGCGTGTTGATATGTTACCTGCTCCTTCGTGTCAGATACATCTACGTACTGACCTCAGACTGGTCTGTCCTTGAAAACTACCCTGTTGGTCCAGGCCGTAGGCTCCTTCTCAGCATGTTTGGGCGTGTGCCCCCTCCCCGCCCTGCAGTAGCTGTGTATGCATTTATGCACTAGCTATATTTCTCTCTGAAGCATTAATTCAATGCAGCTGGCATCTGTCACAATAGAAACACCCCCTCTCATCTGTTTC
The DNA here is from genome assembly GCF_002776525.5 of Piliocolobus tephrosceles. Lineage (NCBI taxonomy): Eukaryota > Metazoa > Chordata > Mammalia > Primates > Cercopithecidae > Piliocolobus > Piliocolobus tephrosceles. The sequence goes on from NC_045435.1 coordinate 73,908,089, forward strand.
TATAGACGATGTCAGAACAAGTGGTAATGCATGGTGTGTTGGACATTTTATAAATTACTGTGTTAGCATTAGTGGTATGCGAGGAAGTGGGTGGGGAGAAGGACACCCCTCAGAGCTCCAAATGGGATTGTTACAAAAGAGACAGCCAGCCAGAGAAGGGCAGGAGGGTGAGAGATGGAGCATTTCTCATACACAGGCTTTTTGTAGATGCCCAAGGTAAAAGTTTCTTAGACGTCATCGTACAGAAAGGCATCAAGACCAATTTCCCCAACTGCACACAGGACTGGGTAAGATGGTGCAACGGTAAAAGAGCTCAGGTTTTGAGCCCTAAAGCATTAACAATATCACTTGTCCACTAACTTCCCCTGCCCCAACTCACCTCATCCTGGTGAGGACCCTGCCTATGCAATGGGCTGGTCTATGAAAATTGGAACAGTAACCAAACTGATCTAGAATTTTGGAATCAAGGTATCCAGGTGTACCCCTTTTGATCTGAGTCACCCTAATTTCTTTCCAGCTCTTCAAGAGAGAAAGCAGGTCCTCGCTCACCACTTTGTTAGCACTGTCCTTTGAAAACGAAAAGTCTTGTGCAATTTCCAAGAGGCCTCCACTCTGGAGGGGAGCTGGGGAAATGCATGAAACCCTGAATTTTAATAACTGCATGTTGCCATGTAGTTATTATCTGTTGAGACTTATTTCTCCCCCTGGTTCGTGGCCTTCATCTGAATCATCACATGTGTTAATGTGGTTATTAAAAGAAGGCTGATTTTTACCATACACCATTCTCCTGGTTGTTACGGGGCAACACCTTCCCCAGACTTCTCGCTGGTCTGGGGTAATTGGCTGAGCAAAGCGCACTAAGTCATGTATGGTAAAACTCAAAATCTGCCGGTGGAGACTCGCCCCCGCCTTCACCGCCAACACACGTTGTTTTGTATGTTGAAGCTGCTGTTTGCCTTCTAGCCCCCAGTTGTCTCTGTGTTTGTTTTTGTAGAACCTGAGGCCATTGGGTGACTCTCATTTTCTAATTTTTATCCTGCCAGTAATGGGTCAGGCACCTCAGAAGATCTGTTTTGGAAACTTGACGCCCTTCAGACTTTCATTCGGGACTTGCACTGGCCTGAAGAAGAGTTTGGAAAGCACCTGGAACAACGGCTGAAGTTGATGGCAAGTGACATGATCGAATCTTGTGTCAAAAGGTAAGCATAGGTGGCTGGACAGGTTCTGCACGCCTTCCCCACCATACACAGACTCAGGGAAGGGTAGATGGCTGCTCTTTGGATTGGCTGTAATTTGAAACTAATTGGAGAAGGTGATTGCTTGTCAAAGTCAGCTGGAGTAGTGGCTGTCAACGTCTAACTTCCATTCACCTGCCCTCCGTCTGTCCCAAACCCAAAAATAATCTGGCTGCCGATTTTTTCATGGTTGTTGGCTTTAAGAGGAAGAGATCCCTGTCCGTTCTTGTTTGTATCCCTGATATCTAGCAGTGTCTGGCACAAAATGCTTACCTAGTAAGTATTTGTTAAATGTATGAATGTGTGCCTGAGTGGACAATTAGAAGGGAAAAAAAGAAGAACATGCAATTCTGGAGCCGGCATAGCCAAGATAGGTAGCAGAAATCTAATGATTTTCTAACCATGTGGATAGGGCCTCAGCATCGTCATTCACTCTATATATAAAAGATGAGCATATATATGGGCCACCTTGTAGTTGTCTTGTTGAAAATCTAGCTGGATTTCAACAGGGAGTCATGAGACGTTGAACATGACATTTTGCCTGCACACAGATTCCCTGTTTTGTCACTGTGGCTTTTAGGACTAGGGTAAGAATGCTGCACTTGAAGTTCGCAGGCAGACTGTTCTGAGAAGGTGAGGGAAAAAAAATGAGGACAGTATTCGTCCATTCAGCAAACATCGTTTGAGCTCCTCCCATATGCCAGGCACAGGACTAAGTTCTTGGCATACAATGAAGAACGAGAGACTGCATCCCTTTCCTCGTGGAGTGTCTCTATATTAAATATAGAAATAAAATTCCACTGATGTGACATCATCATCATCACCCTGTCTACCCCCAGATACACATCCAAGTTCCTTTTCTAGTTCATAACTGTTCCGTTATTTTTCGTCATTCAAAAAAAAAAAAAAAAATAGATCGCAAGCAGCACAGGCTACTCCAAATCTCCAGATGTTGTGTAGCTTCGTTGATGGATCAGTTGTGGGTGATAAGGGCTGGGTTTGCCTGGAAGTTCTTTGAATTTATTATTTCCTATCTTGGAAGAGGAAAGGTGAAGTAATATCATCAGAACTAGAAACCAAAAAAGCAAAAGAACAATGCAATCCCAGGTAGGTGAACAGCATCTCAGCAGGAATTGAGAAAGGAACTATGCACTAATGGAGAATCTGGGCAGGTGTTTGAGGCCACTTCCAGAAGCTTAAAGTTGTAGTGATCCAGATTTTTTAGAATTGTTCTTTTATTCTCACTCTTAGAACTGAAGGCAGGCCTACTTCTCAAACTCAAGGTCAAAATATTTCCTTAGGGTCTTGAATTCCATGATCTCCTAGATAGTCTATATCAATTTTAGGAAAAGCAATGTTTTTCCGATGGCCAAACCATTCCATAAAAAAACTTTTTGAGTGATCTGTCCTAGGGGTGAAATGCATTACAGTAAAGGTTTATCAGTTCCTAAACTGTGCACATAATTATACAGAAAAAGATGTGTGTCCTTCACTGAGAAGCCAGTCTCCTGGGTAGGGAGCACGAAATGGGAAGATGCTCACAGAAAATGGAAAGATATGAGGATGTCACAGGTGTATAGGGACTCTTATCCCTTACCATGCTGTAATCATATCTTCATGGTTCAGACACCTAAAGAGGGTGAGCTGCACAGAGCCAGTGAGTGGATCTTGTTCATTTGGCATTCCTCACCCTCCCCAGGTCTCAGCACCATGCTCGGCACACAGTAGCTGTTAAGCAACCTTTTACTGACAGAAGTTGCTTCGCTGCACATGGATGGCTGGCCTGGACACTTAAATTTCCTTATGTCCCTTTTAAATCAGCTCAAAAGCAGACAAGAGCAAAAATGGGTGGAAATATCCCCAGACCTACAGATTCAGAGGACAGAGCATGGAGGAGTTCTTGGATGTTTTAATACATAGAATGTACATTAAAAGAGCCTAGAACCATTGTTTTCCTCAGAAGAACAGATTCTATAACCCTTGTTCTAGGCCAACATAGTAAGGACATTGTTTCGTAGGTATGAATATGCAATGCCAAAAAGTCAATAAGGCACTCCTCATGTTTCAGTGCTCCAGAAATTTAATTCATCAATTTGACAGACATTTGCAGAGTCTCCAGTCTGGTCTATATCAGGTTACTTGTGCTGAACACAAAACAAGGCATGCTGTCTTTTGCCCTCAAGCAGTCAGTTGAGTTAAATGACTTCTCCTTTTCTGGCTTTTTGGTCCTATAGAGCCCTCTCAGTCATATTAATTTTGCATTCAGCTTCCTCTTTTCACAGCCCTGCACTCCAAGGGCTATGAACAGTTCTCCTGTGAAAACTGAAGACGATTACTTCATTGGAAGGGAGCAATTTAGCATTTCCATTTCTCAAATTGGGCCGGAACTGGCACACAAGCCTCGGAAGATCAGCACAGGGACCTGTCCAACTCAGTCCTCATCAGGCCTCCTTTTCACAAAACCAGCAAATGATGTATTTTCAGCGTAGCTTAAAATGATCATCATGATTAGAAAGCTACTTCAGTGCACTGAGTCTTCAGAAGCCAAGATACATTTTTCTTTAACATGATCATATAATATATAGGGGTGTTTTAAGGGTTTGGGTTTTTTAGGTTTTTTTTTTTTTTTTTCTTAAGAACTGGGCTCCCAACCTTAGAAATTATACTTGGCTTCCCTGCATGCACTCAGGGTGTGTTAGCAAGCTGGCATCCTTTCCTGAGCTAACTAGCTGTGTGGTCCTCCTATGCACTGTTAGAAAACTGCTACAAATTCCTCTTAAAGCAATGCTTTCCTGGTGGCTGTATGATCTCCAGAACTTGACAGCGAACAATGCTAAAAAGATGCATCAGACAAACGGGGCTTTAATAAAGCCACTTACTAACCCGGTGCTTTTCTTTAAAGACATTTGATGATATCACCCACTTCCCTGAAACCTTTTAAAATATAACTAGACCCCTTTTACAATGCTGATGTCAAGGATAAGAGCTCACATCTGTATTACCAGCTGGCCATGTAGGGCTAGGCTTCTTCTATGAGTTGTTAGCACATGGCTGAGATCATAATTTGACCAATGTCAGAATTATGTTATATTCAGATTCCACCATCACACAATTCTTGAATTTGTATATGTATATTAAGCATAATTTTAAATCATAAAATAATGTATTTTATTGCAAAATAATACATTGACATTGAAAACAAAACATGGTGGAAGTTCCCCAATACCATGTCTCCTAATTTCACACCCCTCCTCAAAGGTAGCCGTCTTTAACAGCTTGGTGTATTTCCTTTTTATGTCCTTTAACAAGCAAGAAAATTTTTTTAGTCTTTAAAGCAATGTAATAAACTTGCTGGATTTTAAATTTTTGTCTCTTTCAAAACCAGAAACGGCAAAATAAAAACCCACAGCAATAAACGTCATTTAAGATTTTTTTCCCCACCACGAGGTTTTGAAAATTAAAAACTGCTTTGGTTTTTTGTTTGTTTTGTTTTATTAATGAAGTAATTCAAGGTAGGCAGTTGCCAATATGAGAGAACTTACATATGCTATACTGCTATAATCGAGTTTTTGTGAATTCATTCATTCTCCTGCAATTAAGATTCTCCATAGCATGTAAACTATAGACAGAAATACGCCAAGCTACAGGTGTTCCGTGTACTGCCGAGAAAGGAAGGGTGTGCATGGCTGTCTCCGTGAATAGGCCTTCCTTAGTTGGGAAAGTCATTTAAAAGGGAACACATGTGAAGTCATTGTTGACTGAAACTGATTACAGCCTTCAATTTTCTTTTTCACTGACCTCTCAGAAAATATCTCCTCCACCTGCTGCCATCTGAACGCTGAATTGGTCTTTTCCTACTTTGTTTTAATAGAACCAGGATTGCATTTGAAGTTAAGCTGCAAAAAACCAGTCGATCAACAGATTTTCGAGTCCCACAGTCAATATGCACCATGTTTAATGTTATGGTTGATGCCAAAGCTCAATCAACAAAACTTTGCAGCATGGAAATGGGCCAAGAGGTAAAAAAAAAAAAAAAAAAAAAAAAAATACAGATTTTTTTTTTTTCCCTCTTCATTGATCATGTAGAAGAAAACTTCACAAATTCCTTCCATCTACCCTAGTCTGCTAGTTTCAGAAATACACTCTAACATTTGTGGATTAAGCCATGGATGAGTGTTCAGTATCTGTTTGTCAAGTAGATTTCTAAGGCATGTGCTGATGAGAATGTCAGTCACTTGGAAGTGATTCTTGGCTGGAGTTGGGGTGGCCATAAAGTTCCCTCTAAGCTAAATGAAGTTTGACGACCTTATTTATTAGGCTGGTGTCTCCAACAGATCTGTGTTTGCCAGAATGAAAGTCATTTTCACATTTGAAGTGCATTTTATCACTTTGAACATCTGGACAGCAAGAGAGCCTTTTCTTGCATCAAACAACTTCCAGGATGTATAATGTTAGATCACCCTGCTACCCAATCCCCAGCCAGCAGGTTCTGAATTTCCAAAAAAAAAAAAAAAAAAATTTGCAGACTTTCAATTTTCCTTAGACTGAATTGATCGTGAATCTTTCCTGACCAAAAGTTTAGTCCTTTGCTAAGTTTGCAATTCCAAAGCAGTATTTAAAATGTAAAGGAGAAGGAAACAGCAACTTGGGCTTGATTAAAGACTATCATGATCATTTTTCTCTGATGGCCTTAAGCCAGCTAGATATTCATATACCAATTTAGAATTAATTCAGAAGCATTTCTGGCAACTCTATGTTGTTGCCAATTGGCATAAATTGCTCCTAAATCAGATCTTTCGATACCAGCCTTACATGTTCAGAATTTTTACTAAATTATATTTGCTCCTTATTCGTTATTTATTTTCTCTTTCGGCACCTTCCATTTTTAAATGTGGGTTGGTGGTATTCTCTTCCTGGCAAGATCATCTTCAACCTTGTTTCCCCTACAAGTCAGCTTCCTCAGCCCCCACCCCCACCCTGGTTAACTCTGTTCCCGACTGATTTTCTTGTCAAGGACCTTTCCCTGGGGTTTATGTTCTAGGCACTGGAGTCAAATTCAGGGTACCCTTGGTTCTCTGTCCCAGCATCATGTGCTTGTGTGAATGATCTGGGGCAGTGGTTCTCATAATTCAGTGTACATTAAACTCATCCAGAGAGCATCTGAACACCCAGATCAGTGAGTCTCACCCGAGAGTTTCAGATAGGTCTGGGGTGTGGTCTAAGGATTGGCATTTCTGACAAGTTCCCTGGCGATGCTGATGCTGCTGGCTGCTCCAGAGACCACACTATGAGAACCACTGATCTGGATACTCAGTATGTAAACCTGACGTCAGGGGAAGAACTCACGTAGGAAAGATGGCCCCCTTGGGGAAGACCTGGGTTCGGTGTTCAGAAACCTAGATTCTTCCCCTGGCTGAGCTGAAAGCTGGAGTTTGACAAATTACTCAACCTCTTTGGGCCTCAGTTTCCTCATCTGTAAAATGATAGCACTATTCTAGTTTTATTCAGGCTGTTTTTAGTGGCACAATCTGTTTTTCAAACCAAACCAAGAAGGCCAGCATGTAACACAAAAGTACAGCTGCTCTGGATGGAGAAGGGAGGAGGGGGCCTAGAGTCCAAGCTGCCAGGTTGCCCTCTGCTCTGTACCTCTTCACTGCCCACCACCCACCCGAGCTGCTCTGGAATATTTAAACAATCTTTTAGGCTTCATAGAGCCCACTTTAAAGGCCCTGTTTTTGGTGATCTCAAAAGTTCATTGAGATCCCTTTGAGTTCGTATTTTCCAGGATCCTGTTCCTCCTTAATTTTTCTCCCCTTGGAGCTACTATTTTTTAAATTGAGATATAATTCACATACCCATGAAATTCACCCGTTTAACATGTGCCATTTAGTAGTTTTAGTTTATTCACAAAGTTATGCAATCATCACCACAGTCAATTTTAGGACATTTTTATCACCTGAAAAACTGAGTACCCGTTAATTCTCACTCGCCTCCACTTCTCCACAGCCCTAGGTAATCACCAAAATACTTTCTGTCTCTAAGAATTTACCTGTTCTGAACATTTCTTATAAACAAAATCATACAATATGTGGCCTTTTGTGTCTGGCTTCTTTCATTCAGCATAGTGTTTTCAAGATTCATCCATGCTATAGCCTGTATTGGTCGCTCCTTGTTAAGGCTGAGTCATATACTCCGTTGTACGGATATACCACATTTTGTTTATCCATTTGTCAGTTGATAGACATTTGAGTTGTTTCTATTATGATTAATGCTGCTATGAACATTCATGTACAAGTTTTCATGTGGACCTGTGTTTTCAACTCTCTTGGGTACATACCTAGGAGCAGAGTTGTGAGGTCACATGGTAACTCTGTGTTTAGCTTTTTGAGGAACTTCCAACTGTTTTTCAAAATGGCTGCACCATTTTACATTCCCACCAGCACTATATGAGAAACCTGATTTCTCTGCATTTTGGCCAATATTCATTATCTGTCTTTTTTTTTTTATTGTAGCTATCCTAGCTCTATGTGTATGAAGTATCTCTTGTAGTTTTTTATTTATAGTGATGTTTAGCATCTTTTTATGTATTTATTGACCATTGCATATTTTCTTTAAAGAAATACCTATTCAAAATCTTTTGCCAATTTGAAAAATTGGGTTATTTGTCTTTTTATTGTTGAGTTGTAAGAGTTCTTTATATGTTCTGGATACTAGACCATTATCATACATATGATTTGCAACTATTTTCTCCCATCCTGTGGGTTTTATTTTTCATCTTCTCGATGGGATCCTTTAAAACACAACAGGTTTCTTTTAAATTAAATGAAGTCCAGTTGATCTATTTCCCCCTAAGTCTTCTTGAGATGTACATTTTCACTGAGTTTTCTAAGGATGGTGATAGGCCACAGTGCAGAAGGGTTGATACAACAGGACTGGTCTTGCCTTCTCCTCAGCAGCTTCTGCAGTCCCACTCCAGCTTGATTCAATAATAGCCATGTTTCAAAAGTTCCCACGTACCTGGTCAGATGGCGAAACAATTCTTCCAAACAAACCAAGTCACTTTAATCTAGGCTTTTTTCTTTTTGAGCTGGGGGTTTAGGGAGAGTAGTGGGAGTAGGGGAGTTGCTGTCACAAACTTCGCTGAGAATACAAAAAAAGGTATGGAGCCATTTCTCAGGGGAAAAAATACTTTCACATATTATTACTCCCCAATTTCAGAGGACCTGGGGACCTCCTTGACCAAACCATAGACCCCAGTTGGAGACAGAGGATGAGAAAGAACAAGTTGACTTTTATCACAATGGTGGACTCTTCGTTTTTCTTTACCACGACTCACTTCTGGGCTAAGGTAGAATGACCTTAGTTTGACCTGGGAGTCTGGTTTTATAGAAGAATAAGTTGCTTTTTGGTTTAAACATGGCATCCCATGGACTCCATACCTTAGCTGCCAAACAATGTGTCATCATTTGCTGGATGAAGAATATAGCATGCAACACACAACCTTTGGGAAGTATGTAGTTTGTTAAAATTGGGTATTAAAGTCCCCTAATTCTGGATATAAAATCAGAAAGTTGTCTTGGACTTGCAGTAACATTTTTGACATGAAACAGCAGTGTCTATTTCTTTCTAGACATTGTTCTATTTGATAAAGTAGAAAAGACTACCCGTATTCTCCCCATATGACTCAACATAATATTTTTAATGAAAACAAATAACTGAGGCTTGTAAACATTTCTTGTTTCTCCCAAAATAGTGCACGTGCGCGCACACACACACACACACACACACACAGACATCTAGACTAAATATCTTTATTAAGGGCCCATCTAAATAATGCATCCTAGTCTGTGATTCTTGTTGTAAGGCTGTTGGTTTTTTCCCAAGCCATCCTAGAGAGAGCTATTGTGACATTTTTCCTTAGTATAATTGAATCAGAGACACTTAAATGACCAGCTGTGGGAAATGAGGCTCTTCTTTGAATGCCAAGTGGTTGAGAACAGGTGAGAATAAAGCTAGCTTGACTTAATTGTCTGTAAATATGTACTTCTTCTAAGTGGCCTAGCACAGTGGCTGTAACCTTAATCAGAACTTCAATGGAAAGTCATATGGAAATGTTTCCTCCTTGATTTTTCTCACTTTGTAGAATGGGAATATTCATCTCCAAAGTAAAGCTGAGTTGCTAAAATGAGATTTAACAAGAATATCTGGAAACATCCTGGAACTGGGATAAGAATAGATGAAAGTCCAATGTTTTATGTAGTCTGCATTTCTGAGTATGAGATATGAAGCCCATATTGTAGACCTAGCTACTAATACCAGCCTCCACCTGGGTCCCAACTCCCTCAACCTGCTTTAGATTAGATACTGGCCAGGTGATGAAATCTCCAATTTTAAGATCACATCCTGGATTTCATCATTGGGTAATATCACATCTAAAGGCAGCTGCTGGAACATTTGTTAATCATAGTTTTCCATCTTAAATATTTATTTTTTTCATTAAAATTTGTGAAGTACCAATAGAAGGGAAATTGTGTATTAAATAGTTTCTCACTTGGTCTAGTGTGTTTTCATCTCATTTCCAAGGTCAGATGGTCCTAACAGAAAGACAACATACACACAATCTGTTCTATGACAAGGCAAAATGTGTAGCACAGGAAGTCAAGTGGAATGATTTTCACACAGTAATTGTGAATTTGCAACTCAGCCCATCAGAAGCAAAAGTGAACTGACCAAACTTCCCAGGCCATTGAATATTAGTAGTTCCCTCAGGATATAATTTAGGCGTATAAGGCAAGTTAATCCAAGAAGGCCAGCAGAGGCCAGGCGTGGTGGCTCACGCCTGTAATCCTAACACTTCGGGAGGCCCAGGCGGGCAGATCATGAGGTCAAGAGATCGAGACCATCTTGGTCAACATGGTGAAACCCCGTCTCTACTCAAAATACAAAAAAATTAGCTGGGTGTGGTGGCGCACAACTGTAGTCCTAGCTACTTGGGAGGCTGAGGCAGGAGAATTGCTTGAACCTGGGAGGCGGAGGTTGCAGTGAGTCAAGTGCCACTGCACTCCAGCCTGGCGACAGAGCAAGACTCCATCTCAAAAAAAAAAAAAAAAAAAAAAAAATCGGGGGTGGGGGGCAGCAGAGAGGACTGGAAAATGGTAAAGCTCCCTCTTTGTACCATATCTGGATAGTCAATCAGACTGCAAGAGATTTTATAACAACATTGTCTAGTAGTAATGTTTGATAATTGAAAGATGCCCCAGTGATATATATACCACTTCACGGAGCTTCACATCTGCACAGAACAATATATCTCCCAAGAAAGATCAAGGAGTGAAAGCAGAGTTCTCACTATTGCTCCAGAAAAGCAAGTTAATCCAGTAAGTCTCATGTATCATGGAAAACTGGCAAAAGGAATTCACGTATTCTGCAATAACTTGAATAGGAATAGGGGCTGCTTTGATATTTACCTCTTTGCTACATGATAAACAGAGTAATTATTACCCTGCTCTATCTTCCCCAAAGAAGATTTTATTTAAATTGAGGCATAATTTACATACAATAAAATATAGAGATTTTAGGTGAGTTTAGAGAAATATATATACACATGCAACCACCATGTTAATCTATTAATAATAGTAGTAGTAGTAATACTGCCACATAGCACTTCTCAGTTTCTAAACCACGTTTCCATGCATTGCTTCATTATTTGGTTAAGTGAATCTGATGTCTGTATTCACAAGTTATAATTCTAGCCCCACTGCAAAAATGAGGAAATAGACCAACAGAGATTGACCTGCTAAAGTTTCCCCTGGAAGGAAGAGACAGAATAATCATATCAAAATACTTTGTTTTATAAGCAGAAAAAAAGAAATATTCATTATAACAGAACAGGAATGGAGATGATAATATTTGTATGGAGTGAAAGGGAGAGATAGTGGGACTGCCTGGAGAAAACATTAAGGCCAAGTTTGGCATGGAAGAATTGAAATGGGAAGAGGTTCCCATAAACTATCATATTTCCATAAGACACAATGTCTCAACCATGTCTCCTTATGAAAGGGTTTGAGGTTCCTAGCTCCTGAAGAGAAACCTCATTCCTCTTGGGAGAAAGAATGACATCATTAACTCCTCAGAGTAAGACCCTAAATCTTTGTTGATGTGTGGAGAATACTTACTCTTGTCTCTATTTGCCACTTCAGCCCAGGTTTTCAAGAGAGTGCTTTGTTTCTCAATGATGTTCTTCTTTGCTTGGGGTAGAAGGCCCTCATTTTGTATTTCATATTATTTTGCACACTGCTAGCTTTTCTGATTTAGTTTATTCCCATAATTAATAAATGTGAATCATTTATAGCAATGCAAAGAAAACCTAGACGAGTGAGGCAGTCACATGAGGAGGAAAAGTAAGCATGTGATTCTGGATCTTATCTCAAGACCTAAAAATGAATTTGGAGCCCTGTCAATTTTCCTGAATTCTTTTGCTCTGACATCTTTCTTTGTGTTTCTAGCAAAGAATTCTGCAGATAATTTTTTTGCATTTAGCTTCAGGTTTATGCCACTTAGGAGTAAATTCCTTTTTGAATCTAGCAGTATAGCCAACATGGGTTCTGATTCAATGGGACTACAGCATACAACCCATTCGCTGTGTTGTTTTTCCTCTAATCAATTAAAATGAAACTGGAGGAGATGACTAAGTAATAAGACTGTCTCTCTCTACCCTTATCTTCTACTTGATGAACTTGAATAACTAATAATATTTGAATCACAATGACAGTTGACAAAATATTTTCACATCTAGACTCTCACTTGATCTCCAAAACAGAGACTTATGAGTCTGAAAGCATGACTGCCAGGAAGGGGCTCGGGCACTGGTTTTTAAAATAATAATATTAGCGTAGACCCACTAAAAATCTTTATACAGGGTTGGCTTTGTTCCTATTTCAAAATCAGAGTTTCTTACTGGTTTGTCCCTTCTCATTGGCCCAGGATGATAGTATTATTATCTCTTTTGTTTGTTTTTTACAGATAAGGAAACTGAGCTAAATTTTCATAGGTAACATGACTTGCCAACTTTACACTGACACTTTATCCAGGTCTTCCAATTACAAACAAACCTTGCCTATGATTCTAAATGGATTTACCTAATTCGCATCCCTTTGCTCACGCTCAGTAATTCTGATTGCCAGTTATCAGAATATTAAACCACATTACTATGGCTTATATCCATATGTTTACATAGACTTTTGAATATTTTATTTAATTTTTACTTTCTCATGTATCCTTTTGTCCTAATTTTTATTTGCACTGATCCTTTTTTTTCTGTTCCTAATTAATCATCCTTCTGAAAGTTTGCTAAAACGTGGGTAAGTGCATTTTCCTTTTCAAATAACAATGTTTTGCATTGTTATTTTTTGTTAAGGAAATATGGGATAATTCAAATGGATACTAAAATGATCTAATAAATGTCAAGGAGCTGGCATATAATATTTTGTGTTGAAATCACTTTTCCTTTTTCCCTGGCATTTACAGCGGATTTTTATTTGTGTGGGGTTTGTTTTCACATTACTGTTTAAATGTAATTGACAGGCACAGTTAGAGAAATTTAAAAACTTAGCAGTGGTCTCGGTGTAGGCTCGAATACTGGGTCTGCTTATCCATGAATGGAGAAAATGAGTGGCTTGCCACAAGGATTCAGAAAGAGACACTTTGCCTTTACACTGAGTCAAGACTTGGCGATAAAACGAGGAGTTCTGAGGTATTAACCCAAAGAACCTGAGGGTTTCAGAACAGTTTTTACAAAATTAGTCACAGTGTCTTCATCAAATTCCCTTTGGAAAGGGAATCTACTACCTAAGCCACAACCCCCAGCAGTTTTCCAAAGATAATTTTTAATCTCCTGTGTTAAATTATTACAGTATCTTGCTTTGTAAGATCCAAATCAACACACTGCTGGGTCATTAAGTCATTCATGTGTGCTATTCGTAGAAGTGTTGATGTGTCTACACACATTAGAGGCATCGAAAGCCTTAAGTGAGGAACAATGAACTTGGTAATATTTTTAAGAGCTTCAGATTTCTCTCCATCAAAGAACTGGAGTCAGGATCTTACAGATATTTCTGGGACTAAGGAAATAAACTGGGTCTGCAGGCCAGGCTTTATTTATAAATTATGTTGTCTAAAAATTACTGACGGATGCAATGCCATCACCTCCCAAACATGCTAATATTTGTTTTTCTATGTTCTTAGCATCAATACCATTCAAAAATAGACGAACTAATTGAAGAAACTGTTAAAGAAATGATAACACTCTTGGTTGCAAAGGTAACCTCCAGCTTCAGGTGAAATGTTTCATTGTGAACACTGCTTTGTTATGTCTCCGTTTCCATTAAAATGTAACACGTTAAAAAGTTGAGCTGGATACTTGCGTCTCTCAGGAAACAAGATTGTACGTCACCCAGCCTCAGCTCTAAATGATTTTCCGATGATCTCGAGCCGTGTGAAGATAAATTGATGAAGTGGCATATGTTAACTTAATAAGAATTTGTCCCCAAACGTCGCGCTAGGTTATACAGGAAATGTTTGTTTTGTTTTTCAGCACTGACAAAGTTAGATTTTTAAATACAGAAAGTTAAACGGTAATAAGGAATTCTGCCATCATGAAAACCCCTTTTCCTCTAGTTTCACATGCAGTGAGAGTCATAATAAAACATAAAAGTCAGATAAAGCTATTTCAGTCACCCTCATGAATTATAGAATTTTAACTAAGTAATGCTGAATGGGAAGACATTTATATTTGCCAGTGCTAAACTTCTGTTTCCCCCAAATTACTGATAAAATACAAATAAAAATAGATTGGATTAAATGTAGTGCTAATATGTAACGTAGAAACTGCTTTGCGCAGTTTTGGATTTTAAAAAGTGCATTTAATATTATCGCATGCTATATGCAACTCAATAATATTTTGTCACTTTGCACTTCTGTAACACTCTATATTTGCAATCACATAATAATGAAGAGAAAGCCGGATAAGTCAAATATTTCTATGTAAAGGCAGTCTATTCCTTTCTCCGAAGGCGGGAATCAAATAATAGACTGCAGAAGTGAACGGAGGGCTCGATCCCAGCCTTTATGTGGTTGGGAAATGATGTGCTTTATGGTGAACAATTATAGTTTGAAATAACATTTTTTTCTTTTTTGCTGTTTTTCTAGTTCGTTACTATCTTGGAAGGAGTGCTGGCAAAATTATCCAGATATGATGAAGGGACTTTGTTTTCTTCGTTTCTGTCATTTACCGTAAGTAAAGAGCTTCTTTCTTTCCTGGCTTTTGTTTTAATTTTTGGTTTTGGTTTGGGAGAGGAGTTATGTTGTGTCATTTTGTTTTGGGATGGGTGTGTGTGTTAATTACCGTCAACTATTGTATAATATTAACACTATGTGAAAAGCCAAACATTTCATAACAGCAGGTAATCCAACATCATTTCTATATCATTTTTAAATGTACAATATGTGTGTATTTTTATGAACATACACACACTTTTCTATATGTATGCATCCAAAGAGTTGCCTGCCTAAGCCCACCTTAGCTAGCTCTGGCAAATGACTTAATGTGCGCCACCGTTTCCTCATCTGTAAATGAGAAAAATTAATTTTAGAGTTTGTAAACGAAGACCTGCACACAGGCCTGCAGATATGTTTTATATGGTCCTCACTGTGTCAAGTACGTTCTTCTTAACTGAATTGCCTACATTTAAAAATCAGGAGAATTCACAGAAAATTCTGTATTTCTGGGGGTGCCTGCATAGCATGCTAGGTGCACAGCAAGTCTGCTGGAACTGTGTCTTGGGGGTCTTAGATTGGACATGTGTTTAGTTTGCTATAACTCCCTCCTGGCTGTTTCACTCATTCACATACCTACCTGGGCTTGGGAGCCATTTAAGTTTACAATTTCTGGAACATATGATCTCATTATCTGCAAATTCCAAGAGGCTCTGATTTTGTGCCAGAATTGGGCAAGGGCATAAAAATGAGGTAGCTAAGGCTGGGCGGAAACCAGCCTTATTTTCTATGGATAAATGATCAGTGGAGATGGTTGCTATAAATGGGCTGCTTCAGGGGCCCAGTTCTCCCACTCTTCCTGATGCTAGGCAGGCACCACAGCTGCATGCTCCCTGCCATTTCTGACAGCAGGTTCCTGCTGGCTCTGAAACTAGCTGTTTTCCTCTGACAACACCATAGGAAAGGGAATCAATTTAGGACCCACTGCCTATGGGTCTTTAAAACATTCTCACTATATGAAGAATCTTTCAGATAGTGATTGAATGCCAAGGCAAGGCCCAGCACAGGGTAGTGGATAGCACATTGTCGTCCTTAGAATCCAACACAGCCAGGCTCGAATCCCATTGCCAATGTTAACAGCTGTGTGATCTTTAGCAAGTGTCTCATCCCCTTGGAACTTCAGTTTTCTCATTTGTAAGGGAGTGCGGGACAGATAATATCTTCCCTAATGAGCTATCATGAAGATAGTGATGTAGGTGAAAGAGCTTAGCATAGGCCTAGCTCATAATAGATTTCAATAAATGGCAACTATTATTTTTTAAAAGTAACTAATATAAGTATTATAAAATGCAAACATACATGCACACAACTTCTTTCCAAATATACCCTACTTTGATCTTTCCCCAACCCATACATTAATATTTTGGGGAACTAAGGGAAATACAGACAGAAAACATTTAAAACAGTTTCTTCTGATATGCAGTTCTGACCTTCCCAGGTATAAGGATTGAATTCAATCCCAGAGGTGTGATGGCCCCCATCCCTGGAGCTTTACTGGCAAAGGTGAGGTGGGAAGGGGATGACGACGGTAGGAATTCCATCTAATTTCACTCTATAGAACCTCCTATAATATGTCACAGCTGAAAGGAAACCTATCCAACCCAATCCTTTGACAAACAAAGCAGCCAAGGCCCAGAGAGGGGAGTGATTTGTCTAAGGTCACACAGCAATGGGCGGAGTGGGGACAGGAACCATTGTGTCCTGCCAGCTTTCCCCCACCACTGAATGGCTTCCTGGAGAGAGTGGGATTCAGCTGGCAATTGCCTGGCACTGGAAGGCAGATGGGCAAATGAGAGGGGAAGATTCATAAAGAAGGATTCAGGGCACATGAGTGGGAAATATTAGACAGTGTTTCTTTCCTAAGTGAAGTCCTGGAAATGGTGAAAAGAAACAGAATTCAATGCAACATTTCTGGGAAATGTTTCCCTGACACCCACAGAAGATACTGCTTTCTTTGCGTCTTCATTTTGAGCAACTGTTTTTGTTGCACTGGACTTGAACCTGTAAAACCCAGGAAAGCTCCTCTGCTCTTTACTGAGCAGAATTCAATCCACCAAGGGCCCCACCCTAATTACTGGCCTACCAAGAGGACTATGGGAAGGTGGTCCAGGAGCAGTGATATCAAGAACAGGGCATCAGGGAGTCTCACAGGAGGGTTAGAGACAGGACACCCAGAGCATCCTATGCAGAAGTGTTCAAACTGAAATTCCCATCCTCTCATCTCCCTTTTCAGAGACATTTTGCAGCCTCACAGCATGCCTAGCAAAGGCAGTGTAATGCAGAACACTTCGGTGCCTGTTGCTGGGCCTGTAACTTCCCTCCTTAGTGACACTTCTCCCACACACTTGGCCACCCCAGGCCAAAAGCACCCACTTATCATTTGCAGCCCGTGTTCTCATCTCCTGCCAATATTCCAGTATTAGAGAAAGTGAACTGTGTTTATAGGTGGCAGGAATATCTCCACACATGGATTCTGAGTTCCTGCCCAAATTCCAAATGGCCTTTGAAGGCTTCCATCAGCCCAATTGCGTTAATTCCCCAGGAGTCGAGTGGAAGTAAAAGGGTTGAGCAGAGGCAGCAGGTATATTGTGCAAAGAGCTTGAAACCTGTGAAAGAACCAGCTGTGAGTCCTAGGACCCTGTGCAGAGGCATAGAGATGGTGCCGACGCTCTGGCATGAGCTCCTTAACTCCGCTCCCGTTTCTGATTCAATTCTTCAAGTATTACTGTGCACTTACCACGTCCCCACCTCAGCAGGCCTGCCAAGGATGAGCCATGTGCTCTGCCCCCCAGAAAGCTGACGAGCATCGACAAATATGCCACCCTTTCCCCCTCTTTCTCCCGCTGAGCGCCTCCTTTCCTGGGTGGGCTTGTTTCATGGTCCAAGCCAGACATTTTGGAAAACGTCTGCAGTGGCACGGAGCAGGCAGGAATATTTATTTCTCGTCTCCATCTGCATTGCTTCCTCTCTTGGAGAGGAGCTGGGGGGAGGAGGGAGGATGAGATGTGGCTTCTTCGTGCCAGCCCGAGAGGCGCCCAAGCGCACCCTCCTCTCCTCCCTCACCAGCTTCAGCAGCAGTAGCAGCCTGGGATTTATGGAGGCAGGCGCCTTTCGAACTTTTGAAAGATCAGCCCAGTTGGAAGACGCAATTAGCAACTATCTGCCCATTTCCCTTGACTGCAAGATGTGCTTTTGCGTGGGATGCCTGTTTGGAAGGGTCCCTGTCTTGTGGGTAGCCACTTGTTGTTCTTTTAGGAGGCCAAGAAGAGGGGCAAGCAGGTACCCATGTTCCTGCCACAGAAAATGACAATGCTTTCCTCTGTCCTCTGCAAGTGTTAACAAATATGCTGGTTCTGGGATTCGTTCATTCATTTACTCAACTTCTGTTTACTGAGCACCTATGTGTCATGTGCTGTGCTAGGTGCCAGGGACACAGCAATAGGCCAGAAAGGTGTGTTCTCGGCCCTTTTGGGAACTTACATTTAGTAAAGGAGACAGGCAATTAAAAATGAAAGAAAATTATCCAGTGGGAGCATTTCCACAGGACATAAACTGAAGAGCAAGAGAAAGTGGGGAGGTGATATGACTTCAGCCAGGATGCTCAGGCAAGTCTCTCTGCAGATGACATGAGAGACTTGAGCTCTCAAGCTTGAAGGAGTCAGCGATGGATACAGAAGAGGGGGGAGAATCTTCTGGACAGAATAGCAGCTGCATTAGCCAGGAGGCAGGAAAGCAGGAGGCGTTTTTGCAGGATATTTTAGAGGTCACATAAACATGGTTTAGGGATTAAGTGAATGTTGGGGGCGGAGACTTGACTGCAGAGGGCAAAGGTGGAAAGCTTGAGAACTATGATATACTGAAGAGCTCAGCTGAGCTAATGAGTCGTGAGAGTCCATGGGGTACAGTAAAAAAGACAGCACAGGGTAGGGAGAACTGGGATGGTAACCCAGCTCGGCCCCTTACCAAGGAGCTGTGTGACCTGGAACAAGGGACCACATCTTGGCTTTTAATTTCCTTCAGTGTAATATGACGATGGTTATATTAGATGAATTCAGAAGTCTAAAATAACTATAAGAGCTACAGCTCCTATTCCTTAAACATTTGCTAAGTGCCTGGCACAAAGCTACCTGCTTTAAATGTATTTTTCCTGCTGAATCCTCAGAACAATCCCATTCCAACACTCTTCTGCAGATGTTGAAACTGAGGCTCAGAAAGGTTAAGCACCCCCCACCCCGCCCCCCTGGCTCACGTGAATTCTTCCTTCACTGAACCCTGGGGCCCCTGCAGAAGAATAAAGATGTAGGAGTAGCCCAGGCCCCACCTCAAAGCAGACAGAACCTTTATTAAGTTCTGTCTGAACTTTATATCAAGTCCTCTGAAGTTCCTTAGAATTCAGACATCCTCCTCCGATCAAACAAATCCATTTGAGGTAGTCACAACACAACATGGAAGCCACTCACAACAGGAAGAATAAAACACATCTTAGGGCTCTCAGGAGCCTGAAACCTACCGTATGTCCAGTCTTCTTTGTCTTAAGTTGTCCTCACTCACCCTGTTTTCCTTTTACCAGCATTTTTATTGTCTTGCCACCTGGAAATGAAACAAAACAGATATGTTTCTCCCCACTAGCATTAGTGAGAAGAGTTGGAGTTTGTGTAAATCAGTAGCATCGACTGCTTTTGTGCGGAGCTCTTGATGCCATGCCTTAGAACGAGAATGCCACCTGCGTCTAAAGCCGGAACTGGATCAATGAAATTCACTTCTGTTCACAGAACATTTTAGTTAAGAGGCAATCTGAATTCTAGAATGGGGTGAATATCCCTCAGAGTTTGTTAGTATTTTCTCTGATGGCATTTCACTTATGCTTTGGCTTCAGGGAATGTCCAGGGCAGGACGGCTTTTTACAGTGTAGGTTGATGATGAGTGATGCAGACAGAGGTTTTGGTTTACCCTCCAGAGGGTAACATCACCAGATTATTCACTGCCAAATACATGTAATTTTTAAGTCAATTGGCTTCTACATTTCAGAGTGGAGGTGTCTGCCTTGGACAGAAGCATCAACTGTGGTAGTAGTAGCTGGCATTTATTGAACACATACTATGTGATGCATTTTCTCATTTGATCCTCACAATTACTCTATGCAACTGATTTAATTATCATCCGCATTTTATAGATAAGTGATGTTGAGTGATTTGTCAAAGTCACATAGCTATTAAGACTCTACCCTAAATTGCTCCTTTATTATTAAAAAAATGTTATTCCCCACAGATACACAGAAATCTGTAGGTGAAGTCAATTAGTGGCTTTTCCAGAAACTATCCACTAGCTGATACCACTTCTAAGAAAAAGAGTCGTCTATTTTTCATATATTACCAGCAAAAATAATTTATAAAGATTTTACTCAACAGCCAGCTATTTTACCGTAATACTGCAGTAACAGACATTCAAAATTCCCCACTTCCTTTGTGCTGTCCAGATAATCATTCATTTCACATTAGTCCTTCATTCTATACCTGTTTATGATGTGCCTACTATGTGCTAGACACTGGGGGGTTAGCGATGAATAAGACATAAAATACTGTTTATTGGACATTTGCATGAGGGAGATACATATTCTCAACAAGTAATTTACAAGCATGGTGATTACTCAGAAAGAGAGAGTAACCAGTGCAGTGCAACTATGGCCCAAAGGAACCCAACATCATCTGAGAGACCATTGAAGGAAATGACATTTGAGCCGAGACCTAAAGAATAAGTAGAGTTTTGCTTGGCAAAGGAGAGAACAAAGAGTATTCCAAGATACAAAGACCTGGAGGTAAAAGGGAAGGTCTAGTACATTTAGGAACTAGAAGTTCCTTGTGACTCAGGGAAAGGCCAGGCCAGAAGGAGAGAAATGGCAGAGATGGAGTTAAAGAGCAATCAGTGCAGGAGCCTGATCATGAAGGGGCTTGCCTATGGTATAGACTTTAAGGGTTTTGAGCAGGGAATTTACCAAAATCAATTCAGCTGGAGAAATTAAGGCAGGTCACAGAGAGACCAACTCCCTGTTATAAGCCAGTTGGGCTTATTGGTCTTCTGATGTTGGAGCTGAGGGCCACCTTCCAATGGAAGTCACCATTTATTTCTTCTAAAGTATTTTGTTCATATGGGCCAACCAAAAAACGCTGCACTTTAAAGTTAGAGAACTCTAAAACACTGATCTGCCATATCTTCTGTCAATTTCTTTCATCAGCCACTCCCTAGTGTTTCAGAATTTGACATCCCCTTTGGGGTCTGTGACAGATCATTTTATTGCCTAGTAGGACATCCTTATTTCCAGTTGATGCCATGAAAATGGAGTTAACAATTAACACACTTGCTGTCTGAAGCAACCCTTCAGAAGCTTTACAGAAGAGAAAAGATGAGTATCCGAAGTTAACCATTTCACTTAATACCGTGTAGTGAACAGCTGGATATCATTCAAAACAAACGTAAGACAGACACAGTATTTTCTCCAGACTGTGTGGTCTAAGTGACCAGGTCACAGAAATGCTAGCTACAAAAGAAATACCTAATGAATGTGGGTATTTCCCAGCACTTTGGGAGGAAGAGATGGGCGGATCACCTGAGGTCAGGAATTTGAGACCAGCCTGGCCAACATGGTGAAACTCCATCTCTACTGAAAATACAAAAATTAGCCAGGCATGGTGACAGGTGCCTGTAATCCCAATTGCTTGAGAGGCTGAGCCCGGAGAATCACTTGAACTCAGGAGGCGGAGGTTGTAGTGAGCCGAAATCGCGCCACTTCACTCCAGCCTGGGCGGCAGAGCCAGACTCCATCTCAAAAAAGAAACAGAAAAAAAGAAATACCTAATGAATAGGTACATGGCTTCAAACAGGAAATAGATGTCATGAAATTAACTATAGATTCTATGCTGACCTCCAAATCACATGCAGTGGGAAGCTTATCACCAGAAAGTTAGAGAGTGATTAAGATAAAGGTGTGACTGTGAAGCCCAGACTAACAGAAACATAGGCAGGCTATTGACCGTTTCTCAGCCTTGGGTTCTTCATCTTTAGAGTGGGAATGCTGATAGCTGCTTCAGAGAGCCACTAGGCTAATAAGAGATAAACAGTAGGCCTTTCATAATACCTGGTATATAGTAAGTAGGTGCTCCATAAATAGCCATTCTTAGCCTTACTGTCAAATTACTCAAAAGTGTAAGAAAGTTTACATGACCCTGGTGCTTTTTTTATTTTTATTTTTTAAAATTATACTTTAAGTTATGGGATACATGTACAGAACGTGCAGGCTTGTTGCATAGGTATACATGTGCCATGGTGGTTTGCTGCACCCATCAACCCGTCATCTACATTAGGTAATTCTTCTAATGCTATGCCTCCCCTAGCCCCCCACCCTGCAACAGGCCCTGGTGTGTGATGTTCCCCTCCCTGTGTCCATGTGTTCTCATTGTTCACCTCCCACTTATGAGTAAGAACATGCGGTGTTTGGTTTTCTGTTCTTGTGTTAGTTTGCTGAGAATGATGGTTTCCAGCTTCATCCATGTCCCTGCAAAGGACACGGACTCACCCTTTTTTATGGCTGTGTAGTATTCAATTGTGTGTATGTGTCACATTTGCTTTATCCGGTCTATCACTGATAGACATTTGGGTTGGTTCCATTTTCTTACCAGTTCAGTCTTAGCATACCAATCATTTCTCCTGTAAGCTGTCCAAACTATTATCCATGACAAGGTCAACCAAAACCCTTGTGACTTATATTTTAGCACATTCTTGCATGCAAAAATTTGATTCATCAAAGACATTTTCCATTATGTTTAGTTTTTTGTTTTTTTTTTGTTGTTTGTTTGTTTGTTTTAGCATTTTGTGTTTTATTTTAACGCTAAAAGAATTTTTCGGCCGGACACAGTGGCTCACGCCTGTAATCCCAGCACTTTGGGAGGCCAAGACAGGCAGTTTACAAGGTCAGGAGATCGAGACCATCCTGGCTAACATGATGAAACCCCCTCTCTACTAAAAAAAAAAAGCACACACACACACACACACAAAATTAGCCAGGCCTGGTGGCGGGCGCCTGTAGTCCCAGCTACTAGGGAGGCTGAGGCAGGAGAATGGTGTGAACCCAGGAGGCAGAGCTTGCAGTGAGCCGAGATCGTGCCACTGCACTCCAGCCTGGGCAACAGAGCGAGACTCCGTCTCAAAAAAAAAAGAATTTTTCATTTTTACATAGTCTCTAAAATACCTCTTTATTAATCAAAATGTTTGCTTAACTAGAATTGAATATCTCATTCTCCAAGCACATTTTGGTTTGAATCAGGTTTATTTCAGTCTGCACTGAGGTTTCTTGTTTTTCCAGTTCTGCTACTTCCTAAAGTATCATCTTAGATCGATTAATCTCTGACCTTAGTTGCCTAATCTGTAAAATGGGAACCATAAGACCTACATTATGTAGTGTGGGTAGAATTAAATGAGAAAATGGTGGATTGGAGTAAGTATTTGATACTTGTTAGATATTGTTACCATTGTAATTATTAGTGTGGTTCTACCACTGAGCACAAATGTTAGCATCAGTTACTGAATCAGCCACTGCTGTATGTAAATTACTGAACTAAGAGTGGTAGAGAGAGATTTAAAACAAAAATCTTACTCTACTGTCTAGAAGTTACTGTCTAGAGTGCATTCAATAGAAGGAACTTTCTAGACTTTCTGGTTCAGTGTTTCCAGTGATATGCTAGAGTCTGCTTGGCTCCTACCTGCTGGTGAGAGCCACTTCTCCTTTTCTCTTCCTATGTTCAAAGTTAGGGATGTCACACTGGTAGCCTAAAACTGACCACAGCAGGAGTGTTTTACTGAAATTGGCAAACACTCTATTACTTATATTTCAGTATATTATTATATTGGGGTTTTTTTTTTTTTTTTTTGAGGGAGATATAGAGAAAGAGAAAGGAAAGAGAGAGTGAGCCTTTCAGAAACTATCATACCACTGAGTATATCCCAAGTGTAGGATATGTACCACGTGGGACCTTAGATGCTGCTGGTGTTAGATGCTCCAAAAATTCATCATTCAATAAGACCAATCACATTGTGAGAGGGTTATTATTTTTCTAATTCCCTTTTCATCTTTATCCTTATATCAAGAAGAAAGTTTCCATCTGGTGCTCATTTGTCTTTCACACCTTTCTAAAAATCTCAATTTTTCATTTGTAACAGAGGAGGGGGACGCTTCAGGATCAGGACTTTTAGCAGGCAACCATGTCTACCCAGAATTTGCTACCATTATTTTAGTTATATTGTATTTATTTTCACCCTGGCTTTTTTCTTATTGAGAGTGATATTGCTTTTTCATTTATAGTAGTAATACGTTTCCCTTTATAATTAAGTATTTTTAAAGTGAGCTAGTTTAAAGAGAAATAATAAGTAACTATAATGCAGATGGTTCATGGGTTGTAGCCAAATCAGGAAGGTGTATTGATGCTGGAAGTCTGGGAAGTACTGATACTTTCTAGCCACTCCATTTTGCAGTTGCGGAAACTGAGACCAGAGAAGGAGAATGACTTGCACAGCTAGTTTAGTAGAACTCAGACCTGTTAACTCATCCCTTGAGCCTTGCAAAAATCCTCTCTGGGATTGCTTGTTTTCCTCACTCTTTACCTGAGAAAATGAAAACAAAAAAAAAAAAAAAAAGAAAGAAAGAGAGAGAAACCAAACCACTGTGTTACAACCTAGGCTATGATAGATAAGTTGTCATTGGCAGCAGTGACATAATTTATACCTTCAAATTCAGGCTAAAGCAGCCTGCAGGAAAAGTCAAATAAGCTTACATGTCTGCTTGGAGATTTTACAAAATTAGAACTTTCCAATTTGCACTTCCAAGTTTCTCTTAAAACAAGATCATGTCACAAAAATCAACGAAATGGAAAAGCATACAATGTGGCCATTAGGAGGGCAAACCCTGGAGTCCAAGGGAACCGTGTTTCAAATACCAGCTCCATAATGTCACTAGTTGTGGATCTTTTAAGAAGTCGGTTAACCTCTCCAAGCCTCAGTTTCCTCATTCGTAAGTGATGAGAATTTCATGCCCACCATTGTGAGAGTGAATTCCTGATAAATTGCTTAACCTTGTGCTAGGCAAAGAGGAAGCATGCAACCATTGTTAAGTATCAGCAGTGTTAAGAGGATGGATCTGAAGGAACCCTTCGGCCTTGGAAAAATCGTCTCTGGGAATAAGGGATTGGGACAGAAATGAGGAAAAGGAAAACTGGAAGGGAAAACAGGTCTACTTCAATCAGGCATCTGTTCGGAAGCCCCAGGGGGTGGGGGTTGGGGGGAGATGAGAACATACACTTCCTGGATCTAGTCTCGGAGCACAGTACCCTGAACAACAGGAGATGAGAACAATTCTCATCGTTAATGAGGCTGCGGCTCCTAATCGGAGCATGGAATAGAATGCGTTTGCTTAATAGAGATCATTTCCTTGCCTTTTGCCCAACTCCCCAGCAGTGCCAGCAGCCCTTTGTTTAATAAAAGGTAGGGACTTTGAGGAGTGTGGTGGGATGGGCTGTAGGAGGCATTACTACCCTCATTACTATGATAATAGTTTAATCACAATCAATATTTATGAACATGCACAGAAGCCGTGCAATCAACCAGTAGCCCTGCAACTCAGTTTTCATGTTCTTACCTAAGGATGCTTTGTAGGAAAGCCTGGGCTGTCTCCCACCTTCCCATGGCCCCCTGTGAAGCTCTACAGTGGTTCACAGAGGTCATTTCAGAATATTATCCTTGATGGTTACAGTTATATATATGAGGTCTTTTTTGTGGTCGGTGAATATTGTAATACATTTTGTTGTTCAAAATACTTCCACAGTCATGGTAGGACTTTTCCCTTCACACTTTGTTAAATTGTCTTGTGAAAAGGCAGTGTAAGGACAACCTGATACAGTAGGGAATCCTTTGAAGTCAGGTCCACCCACTAGGGTTCAAATCCTAGCTCTGCTACTTCTTGACTGTGTGCCCTGAAGACAGCAACTTAACCTCTCTGAGCCCAGTTTCCTCATTTGTAAAGGGAGGAGACAAGTTCTTAGAAGATGTGAATAGGACACTGTAAATTAGGTGTTCAATCATTGGTAAATGCATTCATGATTTTACATATGACTATCAGTTATTAAATATTTCTGTATTGTTCATGAGAAATCTGAGTAGTTCATTGCTTTTCCCAAGGTCACATAGACACTAACTGAGAAAGTAGGAGTAAGAGTCAAGACTTGGTCAGTATTCTCTTTTCCATTGTCTGAAATGTTATTAACACTGGATCCATTTACAGGCAACTTAGAGAAACCTTATTTTTTAAACATCTCAAACTTTAACTCTTTTCTTTCAAATGGGAATCAAATTTTGAAAGCCAGTGATCATTTTTCAAGCAATGGATATCTGGTGAGCTACCCATGAGAGATTTTTGGTGTCACAGTTTCCACCTCTGTAAAAATGGCATTTATAAACTCTGGCCTTCTTAAAAAAGGAAACAAGGGACAATGGCCTCGTGATGTATGTGCGTCTGTGTAGCATTTGACCCAGTGCTCAGATGGAAGTAGTGGCTCCCAACTGGCCCAGCACAGTATTGACGTTCCGTAAGCAAAGAAGACATTTTAGGCCCTCTGGTGACAGAGCCCTGGGAATCCGTCATGCTATGATTCCAGATACACTTCAAGGGTTGTGTTTTTCTCCAGTCCTCAGAAAGTATTGGAAGGGGCTTTCACTGTAATTGTCACTTGGCCCCAGGCAGAAGCCACTGAGGTTTGCTCAACTGCTCACCCGCACACGCAGTCCCAGTACATCCGCCCACTCACACATTCTGTCTCACCCAAGCAGTCGGTCCCTCAGTTGGCACTTAAAATTTATTCATCTTCCCAAGATGCACTTAGAGCATCCAGATTATGTATTGAGGGTTGGTTCTGTTAGGTTTTGGTTTTGCCTTTATAGAGGACATATCCCTAAACCATGATTTCATCAACCAAACACCTTGAGAAAGTTACCCTGTGAAAGATACATTCTTCCTGCAAAATCCCTGTCTCCACTAGAATTGAAAATTGAAAATTCTATCACTTTTGTTCCTTTTTTCAATGATTTTTAATGAAAGTCATATCGGCACATGGTTAAAATAAAACGATACAGAAACATTCATAATTTTTTTAAAAAAAGACACGGTTCTCTGTTCTACTCCTTTCTGCTCTCAATCCCTTCCTTCAAAAGGAAACTTTTTAACAATTTTTTAACCCCTGGAGTGCTAAGTACTGTTATTATTTTTTTTTTTTATTGTTATTATTTGGAGATAGGGTCTCACTCTGTCTCCCAGGCTGGAGTGCAGTGGCACGATCACAGCTCACCACAGCATGGAACTCCTGGGCTCAAGTGATCCTCCTGCCTCAGCCTCCTGAGTAACTGGGAATATAGGTTCACACCACCATGCCTGGCTAATTTTGTTTGTTTGTTTGTTTTGTAGAGGTCTTCCTATGTTGCCCAGGCTGGTCTTGAACTCCTGGTTTCAAGCAATCCTCCTGCCTCAGCCTCCCCGAGTGCTAGGCTTATAAGCATGAACCACTGCACCTAGCCTTTGTAGTCATTTCCTGATTGGTCAATCTTAATGATTATTTGACTCCCTACTGTAACAGAGCTTCAGCTCACTTTACATCACCCACTTCTCCTCCACTCTCCTCCTGTTACAGTTATACCAGTATTGTTCTTCCTGTCTTGGTACCATTATAACTTTAAGCTGTACCCATCCACCTTTATTCCCTGTTTCACCCACGAAATGAGACTATGACACCCATATCTTTTTTCTTCTCCTGCTTCATCCTCCAATTTCATTTTCTAACATAGGCATTCTTAACTCATATCACTTAAAAATGCAATAGCCTATATTTATGAGTATCCCTTGTGTCTAGACCAGCACTGTCCAATAGAACTGTCTAAAATGATGACAATATTCCGTATCTGAGCTGTCCAAAATAGTTGTCACTAGCCACATGTAGCTCTCAAGTACTCTCAACTGTGACTAATGCAACTAAAACATTGAATTTCAGTTGTATTTTCTTTTAATTTATTTAAATTTAGGGAGCCACACATGTAGGGTCAGACCAACCTTAATATACATGTACAATTCACTAGAACAACCTGATTTTCCAGCAGAAATGACAATGATTGCTGGCACATGGTTCTTACTATGCCCAGGGACTGTTCTAAAAACTCAGTCAATAACTCAACAACCTTATGAACAATACAATTATCCTCATTTTACAGATGAGGAAAATGAGGCATAGAAAGGTTAGGTAACTTGTCAAGTAAGCGGCAGAGCTATTGAAAGTAATGGCAAAAACCCCGATTACTTTTGCAGCAACCTAATGGAATATGGCCCCACGCAGTCCAGATTGAGTCTATGCTCTTAACCACTTCCCTATGAATAGGCTGGGCTGGGGCTGAATGTCTGATAACTTGGTGTCTCTCCATGTGGCTTTTTTCTCTCTAAATAGGATCTCAGCCTCCTGGGCTTCTCCATGTGGCTTGGGTTTCTTGCAGCATGGTAGTCTCAGGGTAGTGACACTTACATGGCAGCTGGCTTTCAAGACTGAGGAAGCAGAAGCTGCCAGACCTCTTCAAGACTAGGCTCAGAATTGGCATGGCACCACCTCCATTATATCCTCTTGGTCAAAGCAGTTGCAGACCAGCCCAGACTCCAGGCAGATGGAGGAATAGACTCCATTTCTCAGTGAGGGAAGAGCATGTGCCTACGGAAAGCAAAAGAATTGATGGCAAGCATCTTTGGAAACAAACTATCACAATGTGAACTGGACTTCAGGTCTACATTCCAATGCAGAGAACTCCACAGACCCGTAGTGGTCTCCAGGGATCTCTTTTTATGAGGGTAGGCCTGATAAGCCAGCGAGAAATAGAATCAGAGAGGTCTACAGCACACCTGGAACATAGCCAGTAAAGAGGAGAGGAAGTAGAATAGTCAGGACTCTTACTGCAGGATAAGTCACACGCTCTTACCTGAAGCATTCTAACCTCGAAACAGAAGCAGCACACCCAAGTTTCAGATATGTAAAGTTTAATGACCCCAACCACTAGGGGAACACAGCCCAGCCAGTGCACTGAAACCTGACCAGTCACCACCCTTGGGAGGTGGAGGGAAAAGGAGTATAAAAATAATAGCCAACACTAATTAAACACATACTGTGTGCCAGGCTCTATGCAAAGATGTTTACATGTATTAGCTCCTTTAGCCCTTTACATGAAGTAAATGAATTAATACAGGGAAAATGCTTAGAATAGAATTCCACCTGTGGTAAGCACTTGAGAAACTCACCTTTTTAAAGATTAATAATCCACACAACCACCCTATAAGGAGGAACTACTGTTGTTATTATCATTATCTCTATTTTCCAAAAAGTAAGCTGATGCTTAGAAAGGTTAGTTACCTGGCCCACAGCTAGTGGGTGATGAAACCAGATGCCAGATCAAACATCTGTCTGCTGATCCCAAGCCCTTACTTTGTATGTTGCACTAATTAGGGTGTACCAAAACAAGAGACCCTTTAAGCTCTTCTTATACAGGCACCAAATACCAGTTCCTTTTGAACTGATCGTGCCTAGTGGTACTTTCTTAGTCATCCTATAAGAGTGCTACAGCGCAAATACCTACCGTAAGAAAGTGCTAGAAACCTCTAACCTCTACCCTGGGTACTGAGTAAAGACTGCCATTCTCTAAAGTTCATTCATTCAACATATTTTTATTGAGCCATATTTTTATTGAGCCACTACTATATGCCAGGCAGTGTAGACACTAAGGAGAGAGAGCACCTACAGTCTAGATATGAGGCTGGTGAGAGATGATGAAAAATCAAACCAACAGATGAAATGATTTTAGGGATGGTACTGAGTAACATTTTTACATACTGAATTGCCTTGATGCAAAAAAATCTACATTTCTAAATTGCTTGAGTTAGGGAAGTGGAAAAGGGAGCAAAGTAGCATCATTAACCTTGCAGCAGAAATGTCAAAGGCCAAACAATGAAGTAAATTTTGCTAGCCCTTTGAAATGGTGGTGTGGTCTGCAGTTTCTAGGCAAAGGACAAGAAAATTAACTCAAAGCTCTTGTGAAGTCAAACAGGCAGGGGTGGAGTCAGCTCATGCAGAGAATAAATCATTTCCTTGTTTTTTTTCCTTTTTTTTTTTTTTTTTTTTGAGAGACCATGGGGCGCTTGGGCAGTCACTAATGCAGTGGTATCTGTTCAGACTTCTTTCTTCTTCCATCTTTGAGTCTTACCCGCCAGATTTCTGTTTGCAAAAAGGGCCTAATCCACTTTTTTTTTTGTCTGTGCATTGATTTAATAGTATCAAACCCCGAGGTCCTCGTGGTCTGCACCTGGGTTGCTTTTTCCCCTAATGAAGCAAGAGAAGTGGTTTAAGCCCCTGCCGCGCTCCCTATCAAAGCTGCACAATGATTAACTCAGGTCCCCTTTTTAGGGCCAGGCAGAAGAAAATCCCTTAGTCATCAGCATTGTGAAAATCCCAGAATGGTGAGTGTTCAATGAAAAGATTACCTTGGGCACCTGAAAAATAATGGAAGAGCTCAATAGAGAAACCATTAAGCCTGTCTACACTGGCTAAGTGAGGTGGAGGGTCGAGGTAATTAGCTGGGACATTCAGGCCAGAGTAACTATTTTGGACTTTCTGCATTGACTCAAATGTATTCAAGTCCCTCATACATTTTTTTTTTTTTTTTTGGAGAAGCTATTTAAGGTTACATCTACATAAACAAGAAAAAAATAAGACTTAAATATAACTGGTTAATAAAAGTGGTTTGATAGTTTTTTTAAAAAAAAAACTGAATAATAGGATAATAGGCAGCTTAGGGAATGGGAGGTCCAAAGCTGTAACTTATTAGTTGTGCGCCTTCAGGCCAAGTTGCTTATCTCTTTAAGCCTCAGTTTCTTCAACTGTAAAATGAGAATATTAACGAGATCCCCCTTAAAAGGTTTTTGAGGCAGAAATCATGGAGCACATTCATCTTACAGCTCCTAATGTGGCACCTGTACGTAGTAAGTGTTCTTTGTTTCAGGCACATGGAAACATGAATAATTGCTCACTGACAGCACCTCCTCCTAATTTTATCCTTTGCCTCCATCAGCCTCTCTGGATTTGTGTCTCTTTTTGTAAGCTTTTTCCAGAACTGGCTCTATCTGGAGAGTTGGGGACAAGAGGGTTCATGAATGCTGCTAGAGAAAGGATATGGGTTGTCCTACCAGAAGGGATGGTCAGAAAGCAGGGAGTCCCAGGAGATGAAGTTCTGCTGAGGTCACAGTTCTTGCCTCTCCTTTGAAGGCACTTGAGACCCTGCTCAGGAGCGATGCCAGACCAGGTATCTGGGGCAAGCCCTACCCCCTCCCCTTTGTTTCCTGTGCCCTAGGGTACATGGCTATAATTTGGTCCCAGAGAGTAATGGATTGTGTTGTTGATTACAACCCATGGCACTGGCCTGTGGAACTTCCCTCTCACTTATGCCCACACTCAATCATACTTAGGGAAGAGAACAGTTCTTTGCTGTCAGCCTCAACATTTAGAGGGTGAGTTCTCAGTGCATAGGGTGTCACAGAACTGGCAGAAAGTATGCCAGACGGAGAATCAGCTCAGATACCTGTTGGTAACCTGGGGAGATTCCAGCATCCTTTTTATAGCAAGAAATTGCCCATGGGCCAGAGGTGGAGAGTGAACCTGACTATCACCACCAGGCTGAGGAGCATGTGCTTTGTCTACACTGGTAAACCAGTATTACCAGTAATCAAGAGAAGCATAGCTACATTTAGTTGAACCCTTTGAGTAGCATTATTATTGTCCCATTTACAGAGGAGGCTCAGAGAAGTTAAGTAATGGCTAGTCACCAAGCTAAAAAATGGCAAAGCCAGAATTTTAACTTAGCTAATCCTGAACCCATTCTCTAAGCCACTTTGCTAGATTTTAAGTTAAAAAAGAAAAGAAAATTACACACACACACACACACTCTTTTAACAACCATTGATGGAAAAAAAATACATGAAGACAAAAAGCTACTATATTATATAGTGCTTTTAAAGAAATGTGTGTTTTATTCATCAAAACAATATCTAATTATAATGTAAAATAGTCTTGTGTAGATGGTGAGAGCTGTTGGTTATTTGATCTAGATACAGTGCCTGGTGCATGCTTTGATTTTCTGGCAATAATTCCAAAGCTCTAGTGGGTCGGGAGAATCTGGTCATTCCCTACTACCTAGAGTATAGCTGGCAAAAAGACGTATTCCTATGGATATGGATAACTTAAGAAAAGGTGATCCTTAAAAGGGGAGCACTGCTGACATTATACAGGAAAAGATTCTGATCCTGGTTCTGTCAACTTCTCCACTCTGCTACATTTATCTACTGGTGACAACTTCCTACCTTTTGTAACTGGTGACAACTTCCTACCTTTTAAGGGGACTTGAATCAGACAATGAAAAGCAGCCTTTGAGATAACCTCTTATGTAGGTAAAGAAACAAATACAAAGAAAAGAAAAGAAAAACACGTCCAGAGCCTTCTAACTAGCCTCTACTTGAGCTTCTCCAGTGAGGTGGAGGTCTCTATCACCAGACATGGCCAGTTCCTAACTGGACTGGGATCGTTGTTTAGACCTTTTTCTAGGGCCCTGTAATTTTACACATTCATTCTGATTCTATGCTCTGGAACCATTGTGAACAAATTCAGTTCTTCTGCACTAAAGCTCCTTAATTAACTACATGAATATTATGGTTTTCTTTGCAATTAGCCCATCTTTTTCTAGGCAAGATGCCTTTTGTTTCGCTTTCCTTATAGAATATACTGCCAGACTCCCCCTTTT
Organism: Piliocolobus tephrosceles; assembly: GCF_002776525.5. NCBI lineage: Eukaryota > Metazoa > Chordata > Mammalia > Primates > Cercopithecidae > Piliocolobus > Piliocolobus tephrosceles. The sequence continues at coordinate 73,940,563 of NC_045435.1, forward strand.
CCTCATCATCAACGTCTTTCTTCAAGTTCAATATCCAGCGGCTGGGTATGTAGCTCCTGCCTGTAATCCCAGCACTTTGGGAGGTCGAGGCAGGCAGATCACCTGAGGTCACGAGTTTGAGACCAGCCTGGTCAACATGGTAAAACCCCATCTCTACCAAAAATACAAAAATTAGCTGGACGTGGTGGCAGGTGCCTGTAATCCCAGCTACTCGGGAGGCTGAGGCAGTAGAATCACTTTGACTCGGGAGGCAGAGGTTGCAGTGGGCCAAGATCGTACCACCGCACTTCAGCCTGGATGACAGAGTGAGACTCCATCCCGCACCCCCCCCCGCCCCGCAAAAAAAAAATGTTCAATATCCAGAACCAAAAATAATACACACATGTCTCTAACAAATAATAGACCACAATTTACCCTGGGTTTTTTTCCTGTTATTATGGGATAGGAGGAGGATCACTAAGACTAAGTGCAAGTCATCATTTATTAAATAAAAGAACAATCCTAACGAACCGAGGGCTGGTGCATGAAGGAGAGTGGATGATTTTCATTCATGACGGAAACTTGCCTCATCTTCCCAAAATGCCTTTAAAGGAATAGAATTATACTGCTGTCATTCTCCGGATTGTAACAGCATGTTAGTGGTAAATGGTAAATGGTGTGTTTAAAGGTTGATCATTTCAGCTGTAGCAAAACCCCTACCAACTGTTAAGCATCAACATCACAGAGTACAGGAGGAATTTCTAGCTGAGAAGAATTGTTTTGCTAGCACCTGCTCTGACCACTGATGCTCGAATTCCTCATACTTTTCTACCAGTATTGAGGAGATCAACAGTTCGAAGGGAGAAAGTTGGGCTCAGATGACCACGTGGGAGTCTTGGCTTCTCTGCCTCCTGTCTGTGATCAGGAGCAAACAAATTCCTTAAATTCTATGGATTTTAGGTTCTTGATTGTAAATAGATCTGATTGAATCGCCCCTTTTTGCAGGGCAGCTTAAAGACGAAACTGTTTGTGAAAGTGTTTTGCAAATGAAAAATATCACAGAAACATTAGATAATAGTATACATTGAGGAGACATGAAAAAAAGGCAAGCCACCTTCTTTCCTGAACTAAGTTCTAGCATAGGAATGAAGAGGAAAGATTTGGGGTTTAGAATCTTTTAGTAGAAATGATAATTGTACAATATCTGGAGAGCCTGCCTCAAATCCCTGTAAGGACTAAGAGTATTTTCCTTTACCCATCAGCCTCTGCAGGCAGTCAGCTTTCTATACAACTATGTTGGTTTTCGGACTGATCAGTGAAGTGGCTCCTTGATCCAGTCTTGCCTCTGCTTACTTCTCAATCATCATGAAGCCAGAACTGGTCATTAGCTTTCTCTCATTCCTTCCCTCTATAATTCTTCCCTGAGTTCCCTTTCTAAGCTGGTACCAGGTGAATCATTGAGGAGACAGCCATGAGCAAGACCAAGATAGCCTTTGCTCTCATGACGTTATATGGGAGGTAGACATTGCGCAAAAAAAAAAAAAAAAGAAAAGAAAAAGAAAAATTCGGCGGAATTGCAATCAATGCTGCAAAGAACAAATATAAGGTTCTAAGAGAATCTATAACAGGAGACTCCAGGAATCATCTTGGGGGCTGGCAATGATTCAAGAAGGTAGAATACATTGCCCTCTCAATAATTACCTAATTGATGTGTGTTCCTTGCTTTAAAGTTTACAAAGCACTTTCTCATGTGTTTTCTCATTTCATCAAGCTTTCAGCCCTGCAAAGTACACAGTATTGTCACCTTGGTCTAGAAATCTGGAAACCAAGGCTAAGGAACTTGGCATGAGTTCCCCAGGGTCAATGAGTTCTGGCACTGAAAGAACTTTTGACTCTAAATTCTGGGCTGTTTCCACCCCACCCTATTGGTTCATCGGCTGTTTTCTCTTGAGAGCTGACATTTTTGAAACTAGCATTGAGAAAAGAGCAACAGAGGAAATCACTCCCCTGGGTACTTTTCTGGGAGACATTTGGGTGAAGCTGTGATTCCTAATATTGATCTCAGCCAAATTGCAGGAGGAAGCCTGGCTGAGATGTGAAAAGACATCCTAAATGCTTTTTGTGCATTGCAGTCTTTGCAGTTCCCAGTAAAAACAGGAAACCCTCTCTGACCCCAGATGTAACCCCTTGGTCTTAATTGTGCCTAGATAACATGTGTGACCTGAGTCAAAATGAAACACACAGAATATTAAACATACTCCTATAGGCTTTATTTCTCAAACCCAGCTGTTCATTGGTTTCTCACAGTACTCAGAGCTCACCCACATTTGCTTATGAATTCATCATCTTAGCTGCCATTTGTTCTTTGCTTACATCCTGTGGCTAAGTGTGAATTCATCCTTATCAACCTGCGGAAATAGGCACTATTACTAATAATAACTCCATTTTGCAGATGAGGTAACTGAGGCTCAGAGGGATGAAGTAACTTGCCCAAGGTCACACAGCTTCTAAGTGGTAGGATTGGGATTCGAACCGAGGTCTGACTCCAAACTCCATGCTCTCAAACATAACATTCTAGCACACTACCATACTCCCTCCCCACAAAACTAAAACTTTTATAACCACTTCCTGCACTTCCCATCTGGAATTTTTAGCACCTAAAATCAGGAGACATAAAAGCAGCCTTTGGACAGTTTTGAAAGGTTCTCATTCCCCTACCCACAGAAAACATCTCCCTCTGGGTTGAGGATGTCCATCCTCCTCTTAAAAATCTGAGTTAATGAAAGCTGAGAACTCAGGTATTTCATTATTTAGTTAGGACAACCTGCAGCCATATTATACAAAGACCCAAGGTAGGAGAAGTAACAGCAATCTTAGTTGCTTCTCTAGACTGGTAAGTCCTCCACTGATCCATTTGGGTTTAGCTAGTCACTTTTTTCTTTTTCAGTGGGAGGGAGGAAAATGTAAAGCTCCCGCTCCAGCAATAGAATCTGAATGAGTAAATTTGAGTGTGCATTCTCTGTTTCTGCAAAGCAGTGGCTATGGCTTGAAAAAATAGCAAACAGATTTTATTTTCTAGTACCTTTTTGTTTTTCCTGGTCAGCTGCATGTGCCAACATGTTGTTTTGATTCTGATGGGGATACAGCATTGAGCAGTGAACAATTAAACATAAACACCAGCCTCACTTCCATCCTTTTCTTTCCTCTTTAGGTGAAGGCAGCTTCCAAATATGTGGATGTACCTGTGAGTATTTGAAAAGTGTTTCTTTCGGGGTTTTTTTGTTTATTTTTCATTTTTACTTTTTGTTTTCATGAGATTTTTGATAGTGCTACTCATATTAATTGCTGCTAGCTAAACTGTGTGTTCCTGACTTGGATCATCAGAAAGAAGCCAAGACTATTTTGCAGTAGAATTTTTTTTTTTCAGATAAGAAGAGGGTATGGTTTCTTTCCTCAGGAAGAAAGGTCCCACTTCACTTTCACTTTCATTTTTCATGGGTTTCTCTGGTGTTTCATTCTGTTTTCCTCATGTTCACCAACCCTCCTGTGTGCACACCTTCAGAGGAGAGCCATGAAGCTAGAAACTTGCACAAGGGTGACAGTATTTTTTGTTAGGTTGGTGCTAAAGTAATTGTGGTTTTGCAATTAAAAATGTGGAAAACGCAATTTCTTTTGCACCAACCTATAAAAAACAAATTCTAAATTTGTTCATTTTGGGGTCAATTTTGCAATTGTTTTAAGGAAACCTCACAAAACTGCTTATAATTAGTACAGGCCTCATTAATGAAGAGAGCTCTCAAAGTTCACAGATAAAGCACTCGAAGTTGCCCAAAATTTACATTTAAATTGAGGTTAAGTACAACACATGAATGCTAAAGTGTGGGATTACCTGTGGTAAATCAGGATACATTTATAGACAGACTTTGCCCTGCCTATTAGCAAAATAAAATTGGAGAGATTTTAATATATTCCAATAAAGCAAAAAAGAAAATGATTTTGTTTCTCCATTTCTAACAAAAGAGGTGTGAGTCCATTATAAAATATTAAATTTAGAGAGCTTATCTCAACAGCCACCAAGGGTCTTGTACTAAGCATTTCTCATTCTGAACGTGGTTAAGTACCCTCCTTGTTCAAATACTTATTTGTTAAAATTTGTTTTTTTCTAAAAGGATTTATATTAACATTTAAATTCATTTCCCCAGGAAGCTAAGTGTGTAATGGTTTATTGGCTTATTTCTCAAAGGAAGACAAAATAGAAAATTGGAGTGAATTTAGTGTTAGCATATATTTTGTTTGTTTAATGAAAGAATGTACAATCAATAATTGTGCTTTGAATTTATATAATATTCCCATCAACAAACCTCAGACTCCTTCAGGTAGACAGTTCTTATAATGGAGAATGGCAAAAGCTCACATAACTGCGGCAGGGAGAGAAGTTAAGTAATTTACTTTCTCAAGCCCCCGAAGTATAAACTTTCCCTTCACAGGGAGCTAAGTATTCAAATTTTCTGGCCCTGTTTCTCCATGTTTAAAATGGAGATGACAATAATACCTAAGTCATGGGTTTGCTGTGCAAATTAAATGACACAGCATACATAGAACATCCAGCACCATACCTAGCACTTACTAGGAATTTCAGTCCAGGAGAAGGACACATGTGGTGGTGGTAATGTGATGTCCACACTCTATTGCATATAGGTGGATGGGGGATGAATTTGCAGACATCAGCCTTGGGCTCCACTGGTCTTCAGCAGTGACAGAAATTGAAATTCTAGGCTTTCAACCCAAAGATTTGGTAGTTGTGGTCTGTTCTCTGTAGGATCCAGAGCAGAGCGGGTATCTTAGGCAGGTTTGAACAGGTGTCCTATAGACAAGGCCCAAACACCTAGGAAACTTGATCCAGTCATTGGTACTAACTTCAGGTTATGTTAGATTGAATCACATGAAATTGGCATATTGGTGAGATCAAAGAAGTCAAATATCAGCCATTTCATATGGTTCAATCTAATAATTCCTACAAGCTAGGTTCAGATTTATTATAAAGATGGGAGGGCAGTAAATGGACTCTATATCAAAATGCAGGGTGCCCTGATCTGTACTCATTAAGTGTTTATGGATTAATTATGCTAAATTAGAAGACTTGTTAGGTGTATTAGTCCATTTTCATGCTACTATGAAGACACCAGAGACTGGATAATTTATAAGGGAAAGAGGTTTAATTCACTCACAGTTCAGCATGGCTGGGGAGGCCTCAGGAAACTTACAATCATGGCAGAAGGGGAAGCAGACACGTCTTTATTCACATGACAGCAGAATGAGTGAAAGGGAAAAAGTCACTTATAAAACCATGAGATCTCCTGAGAACTCACTCACTATCACAAGAACAGCCTGGAGGTAACCACCCCCATGATTCAATTACCTCCCACTGGGTCCCTCCCACGACACTTGGGGATTATGGGAACCACAATTCAAGATGAGATTTGGGTGGGGACACAGCCCAACCATATCATTAGGCTATGAAGAAACAAATTGAATTAGTAGAGTTTTCACACTCTGGAGGGCAGAAGAAGTTGATGCAGCATGTTCCAAAATGTGGTACATTTACCACTGGTGATACAAAATGTAATTACTACTATTACTGCTCCTACAACCAAGCTTGATAAAGCACTCACTGGAACAGTTTACATTTTATCTTCACAATAACCTCACTTTAAATATGAGGAATATGAGGAAACTAAGGTACAGAGAAGTTAATTTGCTCAGGACCCCACATTGGGTTAAGTGGAAGAGCTGAGATTTAAGCCAATGCCCTTAAAAATTCTGCCATACTGCAAGATCATTTCAGTTAGTGTATAAATAAACACCTTGATTTGGATAGTGGTAATTATTTTAGTGCATATTAGAAAAAGTGTTTTTTTTACCAGCTATTAATGACTTAGGACAAAGCTAAACTTTAAGTTGATTAACATATACTTTAATAGCTAATAATATTATAATAAACCTTTTAGTATATAAATAATTTTATAGAAAACAATAGTACATAATACACATATATTCTATGTGTACATTGTTTATATATGGTAGATAATAGTAATCATTTGCTTCTGAAATCAATCCTAGGAGGGGGTTAATATTATCATTCTGTTTTATAGCTGAGGAATCTGAGGCACAAAGAGGTTAATTAGCATATCCAAGGTCACCTGGTGAGTAAGCGGAGTGTGAAGATCAGGTGCTGTCAGTTGCACCATAAAGCCTGCACTTCCAAGGGTGTGGTAGAGTAGATAGCACTGGCTCCCAAGAGTCAATTATGTGCATCTCTCTCCAACTTTGAGAGCACATTGTTGGCTCACAATTAGCCTTGATGGGAGTATTTACACCATGCAAACTGGCAAGCAGTACAAATCAGGGTGTTTTGTTTTGTTGTTGGTTTTGCTGGGCAAAGTGGCTCACGCCTAAAATACCAGCACTTTGGCCGAGGTGGGTGGATCACCTGATGTCAGGAGTTCGAGACCAGCCTGGTCAACGTGGTGAAACTCCACCTCTACTAAAAATACAAAATATTAGCCGGATGTGGTGGCATGCGCCTGTAATCCCAGCTACCTCCTCTAGAGAGGCTGAGCCAGGAGAATCGCTTGAACCTGGGAAGCGGAGGTTGCAGTGAGCCAAGATGGTGCCATTGCACTCCAGCCTGGGCGACAAGAGGGAAACTCCATCTCAAAAAAAAAAAAAAAAAAAAAAAGAAGAAGAAGAGCCAGTTTACCAGCATACAACTAACTATTACCTATTAAGTCAGCAGTCCTCAAACCAGAATGTGCAGCAGTAATACTTAGCAAAAAAAGTTTTTTGGTTTGGTTTTTATTAATTAACTTATATAGCTTTTATTATTATTTTATTATTTTTTAATAGGCACATAATTGTTTTTGTTTTATTAATAGAGAGTCCCAGGCTCTCACCTCCAGAGATTCTGATGCGGTCATTCTGGGATGGAGCCTGGATATTGCTTTCCATTAAGTTCTTCACATGATTCTGATACGTAGTACAAGTTTGGAAACCAATGGACTAAATCAGTGATTCTTGACCTTGGCTACATATTGGAAACATCTAGGGAGCTTTTGCAAGCACTAATGCCCAGGTTGCTTGCCAGACAAAATTGAAACGGCATCTTTGGGGGTCAGGGCCCAGACATCAGTATTTTTAAAGCTCCCCAGGTCCTTCAGATTTGCAGTCAGGCTTAAGAACCATCAGATAAAATCATTTCTCAACTCATTTCTACCTCTGAAGTCTCTGAGTTCACCTATGTTTCCCTGTGAGGTTTTTGTTAGAACACTTAATGGTTTAGTTCCATGTGGGCACTAGCAGTTAGTCACCTTTGAGATTTGTCTCTTAACCACACAACTGGAGGGAAGTGCTAGTACCAGTCACTTAAAACATTGCGTAATCCCCAAAGCATATGTCTTTGTCTTAGATATAGTTTTTGACCCATTGGTATAGGTAGGAGATTTGCATTCATAATTAGGGCTGACTTAGGATGCTGAAAATTTGAGCTCATTTTTCTCAAGCTCAGAAGTATTCTGATAGGGGCACGTTCAGATTAAAATGTTCTTCTTTTCCTGAGTCACAGAGTAGCTTATTCGCTAATTATGTCTTCCACACATGGATGCAGTTAACTATACAGATATTTGTTTAAATATTTTCTAAAATCTATGTCATATTCTGTCAGTCTATCCAAGCCACATTTAAAATATACAATGTCATTATGAGATATTAAAAAACACCTAAAAGTTTGTCCCACTGTGTGCAGGTAGCACTATGATATAAAAGCATAATTTAATAGTATCAGCTGTCTGGTCAAGTATATTTTCCAGCTATAATGAAGGGTTAGCTTGTTTGTGAACAGGTTTTATTTTCATTGTTTTGATTGGAAGTCTACTTAAAATGCATCATACATCCTTCCTGCCTTTTTAAACAGGGTACTGACTATAATCTTTTCTCAATGACCCAGGATCACCATTGTGACCGTGTCTTTCCCCAGTGGCTGCATAGTGACCCGCTCCCCTCTAGGGCCTCCCGAGATATAGGGGAGGCTTGCCCCTGCCCTCGATAGTCCCAAACCCCAGCGGTTGGTGAGTCTACATGTCTGGTGTTGCAGTTGGGCAGCCTCCTCCCTCACCATCAGGCATAAGGGAAAACGATAGCTCTCTCTTATCTGCAGTTTTTTCAAACAATTCCTCCTCTTCCCTATTTCTGCTCCATCAAGGGATGGAAACCAAACTTGTTGGAATTGGATGGGAGCGGGAGCTTGAGGACTCTATTATGAGAAAACTACACATATTTTGTGCTGAGATTTTATCATTTTTATTTTGACGTTGGCTCCTCTGAGGCCCCCTTTTCTTCTTGGTTCTAGAGTAGATTCTAAAGGTAGGTAAGGCTGTGGAATGGTATAATATTATGGGGGGAAAATCATAGTAATTCATGTTTGTATTACAATATGGCTTTCAAAACCTTTTTACATACACTATTCTAACTGATGACCATAAGAGTCCTTGGAGGTAAGTAGGGGAGCTGTTAGTAATCCCATTTTTATAGATAGCATAATTAAGGCCCAGAGAAGTTTTTTTTAACTCTTATTTACAGAAAAGTTTAAATGATATGCACAAATTTCAGTTTGTGGGAGATCCAGTAAAATTCCATGCAGTGTGACTGAAGAGCTTGAAAAAAGATGTGGAGAAAGGATTTTCTCATTCATTCTTGAATTTGCCCATTCAGCAAATATTTACTGGGCACCAACTGTATGCTAGGTACCATTTTGTATGCTGGGGATACAATAGGAAATAGGCCAAACAAAGTTCCTGTGTTCATGGAGCTTATGTTTTAGTGGGATAAGACAGGCAACAGACAAACAAATAGTATATAGTGCAATATCAGCTATTGGTAAGTGCTGTTGGGGAAAAAAAGAGTCATGAGAGAGCAAATCATGGAGTTTCTTAACTACCTGGGTAAGATGGACCACACTGATTTTTTAAAATATCAGAGTTTTTAAAAGTTGAATGAAATGCCCCTTGGAAGACAGTGAAACTTTGTGAAAAGAGAAGGAATGGTGCAAATACGCATCACTGTAGATAACTGTTTCTTCTAACATTTTGGGTTACTGATAGATCTGCGGCATTTGACTTTGCACCTTAGCTCTAAGATGGCTGCATGTGCCCAGGAGAAGGCCATATGCCACAAGTATCACCAGGGGAGAAATGGAAACAATAATAATGAGTTTCTCAAGTCCCCCAGGTAGAGATCCCCATCCCTACTGAGAATGGCCTTTGATGCGCAGTTGCCAAAAGGAGAGAAGGAGAGAGGGGCCTGCTTAGAACTGATAGCTATCACTTACATCTCATTGGAGAACCTCTATTGTTTTGTATAATAAAACTGCAACAATTATAGGACCATCATGGAACCTGCTCAATCCATTCCCTGAAAATTGCTTGAAAGTGTAACACTTGACTACTGTGGCTTTGGGTTGTCCTCATTGTTTCTCAAATTAATACCTTGTCATTGTTTCAGCAGGTGTTAAGAAATGTTACTAGCATCCCAGGGGCCAAGCATTGGCCCTTTGCTTGATAATTGTTTGCATTCTATCAGGAAACAAAAATACAGTCCTACTGTTTCTAAACCTTCCTCATTTTCACCCTGGAAATTACACAGAAGTGTTAACTAACTTCAATTTACAGTGCCTGACAGTCACGTCTAGTAGAGAAATGATACTTTGTGATCTAAGGTAAATCACAGTAATGAAAACTAATCTTTTTAGTTATTAGCAAACATATATATTTACTGTGGAAATTTGAGGGGTTTGTGGCCACTCTCCTAATGACCTATATTATAGTGTTTTAATAGGTTTCTTTGGAGATAACTTTGATTGTGACATGTCAAGCAGTGTGCTTTCTGAGTTTCTATCTTTTTTTTTTTTTTTTTTTTTTTCACTTCCCTACAATAAATCACTTCTTAACTGCAGGATGAGCCACCTGCTTACCTTTCCGGAAAATGTGATTTATTTAAAAATCAAATCCTTTCCTCCTTACCCTGCCTTTTCTTTTCTTCTTCTTCTTTTTAATCCTTAGACTTTAAGGCTGCACTGGAAGCAAAGACAAATGGGTTAGTGTCTCCTCTGAGTGAACTAATTAATTAGCAAATACTATATCCACTCAGGTTAAATTATACACACACACACACACACACACACATACATACACACAAAATGAGATTTGAGTAGGAAGGGGTATAGATTGAAATACAGTTTTTTTTTACTTAATACTTTCTCAAGTTTTTAAAAGAGGAAAAAGAAATGGGAAGTTCCATCACCCTTCTGATAATATATTAAGGACAGTGGAAATCAGTATGTTTGGGTATTCTTTAATGGGGGTTTCAATCCAAGGCAAAGTCAGAGAACATCTCTGAGTTATACAGTAAAGATTTATCCATTAGATAAATTTGCCAGGAAAGAATTAATCATAGAAAAATATTTATAAAATCCTACAATCTCAATGCCCTTCTTAGCCAGGCTAGATTTCAGGAAAGAGGAAGCAGTTCTAATATCAATTCCTACCAGCCCAGGCTGTGGACAGTAATCCCATGCCTACAAAGGTGATCCAGCAGAAGCATCTCAGAGTGTGTGAGGGCAAGTAGAGGGTAAAAGTGAATGGTAAACAGGGAAGAGTGGCTGTCTGAAAATTCATTTTCATGTTTTCCTGTTTCTTTACAGAAACCTGGGATGGACGTGGCCGACGCCTACGTGACTTTCGTCCGCCATTCTCAGGATGTCCTGCGTGATAAGGTCAATGAGGAGATGTACATAGAAAGGTTATTTGATGTAAGTAAATGCCTTCTCCTCCTTGAAAACCAAGGAGGAGACCCTCCAAAATGTGACAAAATAAGCGACAGGAGGATAAGTCACATTTTGAGAAAATGGATTGGTTCTGATTCAGACTAAATCTTCTCCTCTCCCTCTGCCTTAGGCTCTTATCTGTCTTGTGTCTGTTCTGAATCCACTCTGGTGTGGCAGTGTCTCAGTCCCAATCTGTGTGATACGTAGGACGGCACACAGCCTCTCGGCAAGCAGGCTCATTCCTGCACGAAGCTTGCGAGGCAGCTTTCTCTAACTGGCAAAGACCTTTCTTGGTCATGGTTTTCCTCCTTGCAATCTGGCCTCACTTTAGGGAGATGTTCTCATCAGGGAGGCTGAGACCAATTCCCTCTCCTGGGGGTGGCACCTCCCTGACACCAGCTGTGGCATGCAGATGTGCAGTAAATGTCACATCGTTATCACTTCAAAGATAATTTCGTTCCTGGAAGACTCGAAATCCGTACCCTGGGTTTCGGCAAACACTTTACATTACAGTTGCTCAGTCAGCTGCAGCTTTAAACCATGATGCCCCCTGCCCACCCACCCAGCTGAAAATGTACGAGAAGCAGGTGTACAAAGAATGAGTACATTGGGCTGTGGACCCAGATCAAACTTCAGAAAATGCAGATTACCAAGGGTTAATCATTTTTGAGCAACCTTATTTCTACTGGGACTACATCTGCACGCAAAGCAAGCCACTGAGGCAAAAATAAAAAAAAAAAAAAAAATCTGCTTCGGTCTCAAATTGCCTGTCTCTTTCAGGCCAAAGCAGATGGGGCTACCTAATTTAGCCCGATATTTCGTCTCGGGTTTCCACTGAATTTGCCAGTATAGACCTGGCCAGAGTGCATGGAAGCTGATGTTCTTGTCTCCCTGTGGCTCTGAGTGTGCAGCCTACTTCTGTCTTGTGAAACGTGAGCTCCTCCTGTCCAGGTTTCCACATTTTTAGTGCCAATGCGAACATTAATGTTTTGGTCTACTATGGAATCCGTGTTTCTATTTTTTTTTTTCTGTGATTGTGTTCAGCAATTTATATTGAGTTTTTGTGTGTGTGTGTGTATGTGTGTGTGTTTTTGTTCCACAGCTAAGTGAGCTCATTGTTGGCACCGCTTTCTGATTCTGCGGCTTCTGACTTTTATATGCTTTGTCTTCCAGCTCATTTGCTTTCCTCGTGTGTTGAAAGGCTCCTTTCTTTTTTTTTTTTTTTTCTTTTCCAATCATCCCCTTTCTGTGCTTGATACCTCTCTTTCCCCTGCATCACCTTTCCTCAATAAAACCCTTCTCACTTTTTAATTCCCACCCGTCCTCTCTCAGATAAAAATGGAACTTATCTCTCATGTCAAATGTTTTATCACATTATATCAAGTGGCATGAATTAGAATCAAATAATCTTCCTGTGTACATCTTCTAGCATGACCCACATCCACTGAGAATGCCTCATACATGCATAAAGCTCACCAGCGGGTCCTCCCCCTTCTCTGCATGCATGCCTTATATGAAAGTACTGAGCCTAGAATGTCTGGGGCACAATCACCATCCAATAGGCATTGAAAACAGAGACAGGCAGGACCCTCGGGTCTGCAGTTAGGAGTGTGGACACTCTGCCCATCTCCATTGAATTAAATTCCAAACCACAAATTTTCAAGAAGCCTGTGGGTTGTTCTTTTCAATGCCTAGGTTGCCTTTTTTTCCCTTTGATCAGTATCTTCCGATTCTCAGTTTTATGTGGCCCGTGTGTGCGTGTGTGTGTGTGTGTGTGTGTGGGTGTTACTGTGTGAGTGTGTGTGATAACCAATAACCTTGTGTTCTCTAAAACTTAAATCTAGTACTGAATTTGATGTTTAATCTGCAGTTTAGCTTGTCACTTCATTGACAAATAATCCACCCTTGCCTTTCTTTTTTTAAAATTAGAAGTACAAGCAAGGTAGCCTTGCTGAAGGCAGCAAGGCAAATTATCTCTTTTGTGGCTCTTCTTTAAAGGAAAGTGCAACCAAATCTTTATTTAAAAAGTAAAGGTACAGCCTTGGCTAGTACAGATGGTAAAACTGGACCTGCCTGACTGTTGAAGACCACAGGTAAAATTCAAGCCTTCCAGCCTTTAATGTAAATTAATAGTAAAAAGAAATATTACTGAGAATATTTTTTCCCAAAAGCAAGTTATAGTTAGGGACATTCAAAAATTCACAAGTACTTCCAGTCCCTTGTTGAATTCCACTGACCGGCATAAAATAGTATCAGTAACATTGTGGAAACCCCCACAATTTAGTCTGATGTTGTCCCAATTTGGTTTTTCCAACGGAGCCTTAGTTATACCGTCCTGAGTATATTTGATTGTAAAGGTTTAACTGTTACAGTCATTCACTGCACATCACTCCCGGCCCCATGGGAAAAAAAAAAATTCAGGAGCTTATTTAGATATAACAAGTTTCTTTGCCATTTACTTTCTTACTTTCTAAATAACCTGATCTCCTAATTTATTGGTGCTAGGCAACCTAACTGATGTAGTGCAAAAAAAGTTATTGAATCTGTCATGGATTTAAAACATTTGTCATTTTAACAACCCAGAGCTTCTCAAAAAGCTTCATTACCATGCAGCCTCAGTAATTTAATTCAGTACTTACTGTTTTTCTATAATCTAGCAGCAAAACATCAGATTACCAACATGTTTGATTATTTTCGGCTTCTGTTTCCTCAAGCATGGTGTTTATTTCTTTGTATATATGCTCTGCAAAACTCGTGTGTCCACCAAGCTAAACAAGGGAATAGGAATATCAAGGCAGAAGGGTCTGTGAAAGCTGCCACTCTAAATTTCTTGCTGCAAATGAACTTATTATTTAAATCCCATTCCTTAATGATAGCGGTCCTGGGGCAAGTTTCTAAACAATTGGCAGAAACCTATTGAGAAAGACTTGTTGATCTGTGAGATTTTTCTTCCAAATCGTTGCATTTTGATAAATGGCAAAAATGAATAATAGCAAATTAACATTTTGAATGAAGAAAAAAATATATATCTCCGAGATTGTTTGCTGTTTGGGGGTTGTTGATTCTGATTGTTGTGTCATTCTCTGGTTTTTAGTTCCTGCTGGCATCTGTCATTCAGAGGCATGTTCTAAGAGTTCCTGTTGTGTTTTTAACTGTTTCAAGTCTCAGTTTTATTTACCTGATAAGTCCTTTAAGTTGTTGCTATTTGGTGTTGTTCCTGTTTTTGCCCTTCTGAGTGTGCCGTTGTAGAAAAGGCTGGATGGTTTTAGTGTGTGTTTGTATTTGAGAATATTTGGATTAATAGCTGGTCATTTAACGGTGCATTTTCTGCTTTAACTAGGCCCCTACCCAGTGCTCTCTGAGCTAGTTTTCTCTTTGCCACGTCATTGTACTTTTGGCTGGAAGTGGGTGCTTGTGGGAGATTATCGGCATAGCATTTGGGACTCTATATTTGATGTTCTGCATTTTTATCTATTTTATTATGTAACTTAAGAACAGGCTTTCCAAATTCATCTTCACCGATTTTTTTTTTTTAACCAAACATTCTCTAGGTTTGTTGGAGAAACACATTTGGACCTGATGTTACCTAACTAGGTTGCTTTTGCAGTTAAGATTTCTTTGTCTATTAATATAATTGGTTTACCTAGTCTTTCTATAAAATACTAATGACTTTCTTGATAACACACCTAAGAAAAAAACTAACCAATCCAAGACAAAGTGCTGATCAGAAAAGAATCGGCAAACTGTTTCCCATAATATTTCAGATGTGCAGCTGTACATCTTTTATCTGCGTTTTTATAATTTTTTCATAAAAAAAGAAGTATAATTGTATATGGTTTTCAGTTGCTACAAAATAACAGTTTATAACATTTTGAAACAAAACATTCCGAGATTTAAAGCAAGAGAATATTCCAATATACATAAAAACAATGAATCCAAATATATTAAAGATGCTGAATTTTTAAAAGAAGATCAGACTGCTATGAGACTCAAGTGGAAGCTTAGCCTTCTTGAAAATTATTGCTGACATTCAAAGAAAATATAAAACATGGATATGAAATAATATCCATATTCCTAAAGCAGCAGCTACAGAGGGAAGCACAAGCTCAAGAAATAACCTGAAGACAGTGATTTAAAGTTGGAGTGTCCATAAATCATGCAGATGGCTTTTCCCTCCTTCTCTAGTGATTAATTCAACATCTTCCCCAAAATAAAAACATGCTTTTTGAAATTAGATATCAGATCATCAAGAGAAGCACCTAAGATTTCAAGGTCTAAAAAAAATTAATTTTCTTTCCTCCTTGTACTTCTTGAAGACACAGACTGAGAAGAAAATCGGGATTAAAAGAGATGTGCTTAGGGTGAATTCATCTGCTTAAACCTCACAGGCTCAGAGATGAGTGATTAAAAAGCCATCTCGAACTTGGATGGAATCCACATTGGTGGTAATGCCGCATCGGCGCTGGCTTTCTTCAGGCCCTGTGTCGTTGTGAACCAGGCCCAGGGAACATTTGACTGGAGATGATACATGGATTATATAGGTCAATTATACACTTAATCTGCCTTCTGGAGGATTAAGTATTTGCAGATTGACTCTGCATTTGGCTTCTCCGTGGCAGTTATCAGATCAGGAAAGGGCCTCTTACCAAACCGCCTCATAAGAACTTAATCAGGCAGTGTGGTCAGCTTCGGAAGGGACTGCTGCTTGGTATTCTTTGCCTCGCATGGATTTTAATTTGCTGCTCCATTTTCAAATCGTGTATTTATCCAGTTTATGTGGCAGAACAATAATTGAGTATGACTGTTTCCCTTGAAAAGGGTAATTTGAAACATGAAACCTTTGCCTATTAAAATGTTTGCTATATTTATATATGAAACCACAGATAATGTTATTTTAACAACTTTGTTAAATTACTCAAGCACCATACCTGTGAGCATATATCAATCAAAGTAGGAATCATACTGCTGGAGGATGAAAGTACCGAATAATAGGCTACAAGGAGAGCATGACACTATATCTGCAAGGTATATCACCAACTGTCCAGGTAAGGGAAACCACTTCCAAAAATATGAAGTGAGAAGAGGTACATAGGATTCACTAATACAATAAGTTGCACTTGTAAGGGGCTGATTAAAGAAAATCAAGGCATATGGCATTCTAGATACTGAGACAGTGAGTTATCTCCTCTCTAAGCAATAAGCAGACTTGAGTGCCCTGAATGGGACTTACTGTGCAGTGATCATGGGCCCTGCCTCTGGAACCTTCAGACCTGATCCTTACTAGCTGGGTGACCTTGAACAAGGCATTTAATCTCTAAGAGCCTCAGCTGATTCATCTATATAACAGGGATGATAATCGTGGAGTTATTATGAGGGTGAAATGCCATATGCATCTGCAGCATCGAGCTCTGAGGAAGCATTGGTAAGTGTTAGCCACCACCACCATCATCATCATCACTATCATCATCATCATCAAAATGGAAATGCTTTTCCTAGCCCTCTTTTTCTTTGTTAAGCAAAGCTTCATATTCATGTTAAAGTGCTATAAGAGTCTCCCCATCACTTTAAGACATTAACCCCAAGCTTGCTTAGAATTGCTTGATGTAGAGCAGCCTGGTACCTTTTTCACTTTTGATAAAACATCTTTCTGAAACAGGCTAAATAATGATGGTCAGGAGTGGGGCTTTGAAGTAAGACAGACGGAAGGAGGAAACTTGGTTTTGCCACTTTTGAGCTTTCTAACCTGGGGTCAGTTATTTCACCTCCCTGAGCCTCAATTTCCCCATCTGTAAAGAAACTGGCTTCTTAGAGTTTTCGTGAGGGCAAAATGATATAATGAGTATACATAGACATAGTTAAAAATTCAATGAGTCTTTTATCATCATCATCCTTACCATCTCATAGAACTACTTGTTCTTTCAAGTGATTTTGAAATAACCTAGCTCTACCCCCTCAACAAAAGTACACCGCATTGCCAAATAAATCAGAATTAACCTTCGGAACTTCAGGGTTTTGGGAGGTGGGGGCAGAGGGAGGGAGGGAGTAATTAATACCTTTTACTATTAAGATGCAGTATGTGTATATTGTAGACATTTAGAAAATATAGCTAACCAAAAAATAAGAAGTTTAAAATGCTGTGTTCCCAGCACCTGCAGATTATTATCTGTGGGTTTTTTTTTAATCTTTTTCTGTACAATTATGTATATATTATGTACTTTTTTCTAAAATGAGTAAGCAAAAAATTTGCTTTTTAAAGGTAATGGTCACTATTTCCCATGCCAGTAAATGTTCCTCTAATACACTGTATCAAAATTCCCCACTTGTCCCCAAAATATTCTTTACAGCTGGTTTGTGCAAACCAGGATTTGATGCAGGGTAAGGTTGTGATGCCCCTTAAATTTATTTTGAACTAGCACTGGCCCTTTTTTCATGATCTTGACTTGTTATAGGGACTGCCGTGCCAATTGTTCTGCAGACTGGAGGAGTTTATTACTATCTAAACATAGAACTGATTTGCTGAGAAAAAAAAAAAAAAATCAAGCTGAATTCAACCAAGTAGTTCTTTTAAACATAATTAGTAACTTAGCAGAATTCAACCAGGGTTTTTTTTTTTTTTTTTTAAGCTGTTCTCTGTATGTAAGGAAAAGTTCTGAAGCTAGTTTAAAAAAAAAAAAAAAAGATTGGGGGGGGTGGCTAAACTGTAAGAAACTCACAAAGGCCAGAGTACAAGGTGGCCATGTGAAGATATACAGAGATTTTATTTACTGAAATAAGGTACAGCTATCTGAGCTGGGTGGGTAAATCAGAGGGTCACAGTCCAGCATTTCTTGTGTCACTGTGACTGCTTTGAAGTATTAGACTGGTGACTTTTACACACACATACCCATACTATTGGGAAGGTTTCTTTGTTAATTCTCCTGGGATTTTCCCTAAGGTTATCAATCTGAAATTAAGCCCTCCAAATCAGTCTGAAGCTGAGCTTTTCTATACTCTTTAGATCAAATTTTAATTGAACTGTGACCTCATCTCTATCCTCAATTATGAAGCTAAAGAGCATGTCTGCCAGGCTGCTAGGACATCCTTTAGAATCTGTGAGATTATGTATGTTGAAACTGGAAAGCTAATCCAAATGAACTGGGAAAGGCAGTTAGAGGAAGAAGAGACAGTTGATTCTTTCACCTATTTTTGAGCCCCGAAGTGAACTCTGGCAGTTAAGTCATGCCCTAGGCCATGCATTACAGCTGCAGAGTGTCATTTCCCAAAAAGAACACAGAAACTGGAGACAAGTTGGGGGGAAATGAGAAGCCCATCACTCACCTTGATTGGTAACATTACCTACTAAATATTGTTACATAACGGTTATCTGTATATATGATATATATTTTAAAATAGGGTGTGTATGTATGTATATGTATTTGTGTAAGATATATATCTTATTAGGGAGTTAAGTTTCCTTGGCAGAGGAAAATCATGTATTCAGTCCCAATCTAAGCTCTGTTTGGATTCTTGGAAGTGAACCTCAGGATACTTCCAAGCTAAAATTATAAAACAATCCAAGTTCATTTTCATGACTTATGCCCTCCAGTGCCACTCAAATTCCCAGTGTCTTCATGCTTTCTCTACCTCCCACCATCCAAATCTGCTTTTAACAGATTTGATAATTCCTCTTCTATTAGATGAGAGGAGATGAACAGAGTGTTTTGGTGCTTTTCTGATGCCCTATTGCTGTGAATGGTATTCAAATGTCAATCCCCTCTTCCCCATGGGCTTCACAATAACAAGTAAATGATAACAATTAATTCCTTTGCTTTTGGAGTCTTAGGTATAGGAACACATTTCCATTCCACGTGGACTTGGGAATGCTTCACTACATGCCTGGGTAATTTGAGCTTTCAGCAATCCTGCATACAAAAAAGATAAGGGGCATTAACAGATTTGGATTAATCATGTTAAATGGGTTATTACTATCCAAAAGAAACTGAGGAGTTTTTTGTTGGTATCCTCATAGATTTACATTTCTGTAGCATATCTTCAAGTAGTTTTCTAATCTAGTTATTTCCTTCCAAAGCCATTCATAGAAATAGATCTCTTACTTTTGGGCAAACCTTATAAAAAGCCAGTCTTGAATTTTCTCTGGAGCTTGTAAGCAATGAAGAGTTTTGCTAAGTGTCTTTATCAGAACAGCTTTCTGTGTTCCAGAAGACATTTGGTGAAGACAGTTAATTTGTTTTCCTTTCCAGAGGAGAATGTTCCATTAATCATTCTAAGAAGCCAAGCTGATTGCTCTGTTACGTTAAGGTCACAGTATTCTTGTTAACATGACCCACACAACACTTCTGTGTCTTAGAACAGGGTTTTTTTTCTTATGGCAGACTTACGGCATGGAAGCAGTAAGCGACAGACTCAAACACAGTACACATGTGCAAGTATGCGTGTGCACACACACACACGCACACACACACACACAAACACACAGAGTAGCCAAAGCACATTTTGTGGAACAAATATTATCACATTGCATTGCAGGAGACGAGCTGTGCTAAATCCTCAAATACTTCTCATTTATTAAACAAGTAACTATTTCTCTCCCTGCTGGGCTCCAGATAGGGTATCAAAAGATTGCACAATCAATACCTAGATACATAGTTACTGCTCTAATTATTTTAATGAATGAATTTAAATTTTGCATAGGTTCTTGTTATTCAAAGTATGATCCACAGGCCCTCAGCATCAGCATCATCTGGAAGTTTGCCCTAACCCCAGACCAAATGAATCAGAATCTGCATTTTAACAAGAGTCTCTTTGATTCAAATGCATGTAAAAGTTTGACAAATAGTGGGCAAGATCAATTACTTCAAACTTATTTGTCCCAACTCACAATAAGAAACAAATTTTGCATCGAAACCCAGAGTGTATGTACACACACACAAAACAAAAGTTTATAAAACAATATTTATGTGATGCAGTCTGATATTTCCTGTTTTGTCTTTCAGAAATTTCAGTGGTAGCAGATAAAATGATTCTACTATACACAAATAAGTTTACGATACGCAGTTTCAAAAATACTTCTAAAGCAAAATTTCTCATCCTTGGTACCACTGACAGTTTGAGTCGGATAATTCTTTGTTGTAGAGTGCTAGTCTGTGTATTAAAGGATGTTGAGCAGCATCCCTGTTTTCTACTCTAGATACCAGTAGCAGCCACTGTCCTTTTCAAAATGAAGAAAATGTCTCCAGATATGGCCAAATTTCCCCCGGGGGGCAAAATCATCCCCATTTGAGAACCACTGATCTGCACAAGCTAGAAAAGAGGTTACCACTAAATGTGTACAGGTAGCCCTTCCCCTCTGGATGTAATACAGCCCTCTGCCACCCCCATTATCACACAAAAACATGATGAGTATGATGTAGCAACAACAAAGTTGAGCTTAGGAATTGTTAAAATGATTACTCAACAAGTCCATGTGTCCATCTGGGAGTTAGCTTGGGAGCCTGTGCCAGTCTCTGAAGGAGATTATGTTTGGAGGACTTCATGCCATGATGGGAAAAGCTTGTGAGACATCCAGGGACCCTCTTCTCCCCTGATTGTATCCAGAATAGTCCCACTTGGATCCAAAGGAACTGGAACAGCACGTTAGATCAGCAATACAGCTTCCCGCTTTGGCCTCCCTTGATTACTTCTCTTTCCTTTCCTTTTTATAATTCCACCCGGACCTTGATTTAAAAAAAAAAAAAAAAAAGTCTTGCTTCCACCAGGTGGCTGCAAATTATTTTTGTGTGTCCAGAAACCTGAAAAGAAGGCTCAACTTAAATACTTCATTCATTCCAAATTCCCAATTCAGAAGAGAACAGTTAACAGCCTCCTGTTCTTCTGTTAAACTCCTGCTGAGTTGACTAAAAATCCAGTTAATAGAGTCTAGTGATTTGCCTCCAGTGTGAATATTCCTGTATCAAAAGGCTTACAATGATAGTGTCACTTGCCATATTGGGTTGCCTTGACTGCCTTTGGCAGAATTTTCCATTCTGACCATCCCTGGACTAAAGCCAGTTATACCAACAAAGCTCCAGGTCTTGCCCAGGATGGGAGTATTATTAATTACCAGATCTGTATGCCAACCAAGGTATAAAGCCCCTCTCATTATTTGTGTAGAAAAAAAGATTTTTTTTTTTTAGAAAAGAACAAATAGTATGTAAAGTAAGCAAAGTTAAATGCATGCGTTGCTTTCTAGTGAAATTCTTTAAAATCATCTTGTAAAGAAGAGAAATATCACTCCCTTTTGTTCAGAAAATTCATTCTTTGGCCTAGGAAATCATCATGTTAAAGAGAAAAGACTCAGTTATTAGGTGCTTCATTAGTTTGGGGAACTCTGAGTTAGTGCTTCTACTGGGGGGTAATTTTTGTCCCACAGAGGACTTTTGACCATATCTGGAGACATTCTTGGTGGCTACAGCTTGGGAGTTGGGGGCATGTTACTGGCATCTAGCAAGCAGAGGCCAGTGCTGAACCTCCTGTAGTGTACAGGTCAGCCCCTACAGTAAAGGATGATCCAGCTCAAAATATCAATAGTGCAGAGAGATTGAAAAACCACACTCTAGATGATACTTCCACCTACACAAATCATTTGTCTTTAGTGAATGGATTATTTGAGTTTAAATCATGAGCATGATCTGTGGCGCTCCAGTGACTGTCTCTAAAGGATATTCTACCTGGTAGATATCTCAGAAACTCGTCTCAGAAATCCTTTTGACAAGCTTCATCCAAAAACATCTTTTTAGGAGCTAAAAAGTAAAAAGCAATCATTAACACCTAATTTCGTCAGCTTGAACTTAACACTTACCCATGTATAGTTCCCATGGAGCATTAATGCTTCAACAAAAACTCAGATCTTGTCAGTTCAATGAGTCACTACAGCCTCCTTCTACTGAAAGGTGTCCTGTCAACTTTTCTTTTCTTTTCTTTTTTTTCTTTTTTCTTTCTTTTTTTTTTTTTTTCTTGAGACAGAGTCTTGCTCTGTCATCCAGGCTGGAGTGCAGTGACCTGATCGCTGCTCACCGCAAGCTCCGCCTCCGGGTTTACGCCATTCTCCTGCCTCAGCCTCCAGAGTAGCTGGGACTACAGGCGCCCGCCACCACGCCTGGCTAATTTTTTTATTTTTTTTTTTTGTATTTTTAGTAGAGATGGGGTTTCATCCTGTTAGCCAGGATGGTCTCGATCTGACCTCGTGATCTGCCCGCCTCGGCCTCCCAAAGTGCCTGGTCACCCTGTCAACTTTTCAAGGGACTTGTTTCTTTATATCAAGCAGATATTAGGAGCATAGACTTTGCAGTCAGACATTCCTAAGTTTAATTCCTATGTCTGCCACTTACTAGCTGTGTGACATCAGGTAAGCTACTTTACCCTCTCTAAAACTCAATTTTTCTTTTCTGAAAAAAAAAACGTGGATAAAAACAGTAGTTAGCTTTTTGAATTAGGAGGACTAAATGAGGTGATGCCTGTAAAGCACAAACCACAGTGCATGGCACATAGAAATGACCCCATGAATATCCCTTCTTCTTGTTGTTGTCATCAGTAGTGGTAGTGGTATGAAAAACCAACACATGGCCGGGCGCAGTGGCTCATGCCTGTAATTCCAGCACTTTGGGAGGCCAAGGTGGGTGGATCACGAGGTCAGGAGATTGAGACCATCCTGGCCAACATGGTGAAACCTCATCTCTACTAAAAATACAAAAATTAGCTGGCGTGGCGGTGTGTGCCTGTAATCCCAGCTACTCCAGAGGCTGAGGCAGGAGAATCGCTTGAATCTGGGAGGCAGAGGTTGCAGTGAGGTTGCATCGTGCCACTGCACTCCAGCCTGGTGACAGAGCTAGACTCTATCTAAAAAATTAAACTTAAAACAACATCACACACCCCACACCCTTTCCTAATACTAAGGTAGGCTTTACAGCAGAGAGAAAAGTAAAGATACATTCCACACCAACAGGGATCTTTACTGGTATGAAATGATCAGAAAACATGATACCAGGTAGCAGAGAGCTCAGTTGTACCGCAGTATTGCTAAAGGAAATCTTTCCTAGAGTAAAGTAAGATTCCAGTGAGATGGAAGTCTCAGAGAAGGTGCCCCAGGAGGCAGGACTGGGCTTGATCTAAAGATGTCTAGGATTTGGGGAGGCGAAAGAGGTAGGAGTCTATGCTTAGGCATTAAGCAAGGAGACATTATTGCTTCCTTTGGGAGTATCCCTGACTTACCAACACTATATCTTCATTAGCCTTAACAGGGCTTCTCCTTGGAAATATTCCTTCAGAAATTACACTATTCACTTTTAAACAAAGGATGGCTTCAACCTGGTTATGATGACTCCAATCTATGCATGTAGGTATCTGCTTTGTAGGCATTTGCTGCTGAAGAACCTTGAGGGCTAAATTCTTTTTACATTATATGTGTCATTTTGTCTTTTAATGTTTGCTTCTTAACCTGGGGTGTGCATCAGAACTACATACATACTTTTTTATTTTAAAAATGTACTAATCCCAGTTGTACATGAAATATTCTCGTTCAGTAGATCTAAGGTAGGGATTAGATGTCTGTTTTTAAAATAAGTTCCAAGAGTTTAATCTGGTCAAGAACCTCTAATTTAGAGCAGTGGTTCTCCATTGTGGGTGATTTTGTCCACAAAAGCACATCTAGAAATGTCTGAAGACGGCTTTGACTGGTGGTGGGAGGGTGCTACTGGCATCTAATAGGTAGATGGTGAACATCCTACCATGAACAAGACAGCCCCACCATAACAAATAATTATCTGCAAAAATGTCAGTAGTGCTGAGGTGGCTGAACCCTGCTTTTAAGGATAAAAGATACTGAAATACATGTTTATTTCTGTTAATACCCTCCTACTTTGTATCCTACAAGACTTCATAACTTTATTTATTCTGTAACAACAGTGTGAAGAGATGGGAAGAGATAGTATTATTTT
Source organism: Piliocolobus tephrosceles (assembly GCF_002776525.5). NCBI lineage: Eukaryota > Metazoa > Chordata > Mammalia > Primates > Cercopithecidae > Piliocolobus > Piliocolobus tephrosceles. Next base: position 73,964,389 of record NC_045435.1, read on the forward strand.
CATTTTAAGACAGGAAATTTGAGGTCCAAAATGAACTTGCCCAGATCCTCAGGGCCCTTTCTTCTGAAACTATGGTATTTTTATCCCCACCTCTGAGAGCACTGTTATTGTCTACCTAATTCACCACTAGTGTCCGGCATATGTCAGCCTTCAGTAACCATTTGTTAAATAGGTGATGACTTCCTAGCCCTCATAGTATCTTGTATACTTTGTCAAGTATATTTTCGGTTTCCAGTTCTAACTCAAAAATGTGAATTAAGTCCTTAAAGAATCTCACTGTAGATTTTTGCAATTGTCAGTTGATTTTTTGTAAGCCTTGAAAATATAATATTCTGGTTCATGCAGTGGGGAATGAATTGCTTTGGCCCACTTGATTTTTTGGTGAATTTGAAAATTCATCGGAAAACCTTTTCTGTTTCGACAACTTTTGAAACAATTTTGTAAATGTTTTAGTTCTGCTTTCCACCTTATTGAGCATATGAAACTGAGTCTAATTCTCTGGGTCAAGACCTTTTAGGACTCTGGTTTCACACTACTTAGCCCCAAGTGTTGCTATCCAGTCTTGAAGATGTTAAAAGAGTGGACTGTTGGGCCAGGCGTGGTGGCTCATGCCTGTAATACCAGCACTTTGGGAGGCCGAGGCAGGCGAATCACGAGGTCAGGAGATCGAGACCATCGTGGCTAACATGGTAAAACCCCATCTCTACTAAAAATACAAAAAAGTAGCTGGGTGTGGTGGCGGGCACCTGTAGTCCCAGCTACTCGGGTGACTGGGGCAGGAGAATCACCTGAACCCAGGAGGCAGAGGTTGCAGTGAGCCGAGATCGCACCACTGCACTCCAACCTGGGTGACAGAACGAGACTCTGCCTCAAAAAAAAAAAAAAAAAAAAAGGTGAATTATCCAGAACTGCACCAGGAGTAAGTTCCCCAACTCTGAATACAGTGCTCTTTCTGCCATACTCTGTGCCTCTAGAAGATGGGGCTACAGTGTTTGTCAGCCCAAGGCACATTCTGAAAGCTGCTCTTTTGATACAAATCCCACAGAGGGCTTTTAGGGGGAGAAAAAAGGCAGCATTCTCCTAAGAGGAAAACAGGAGGAAAGATTCCAATTAACTGAAGTTTCTAACGAATGACTATTTAATAATAACAATTATAACATTTATTTAGAGTTTTTTTAAATATATATTTCCCTAACTGTACATTAGAGATAATAGCACCATCTTGTTAAACATGTTATTTCTTTTAAATCCTCTTAGCAGCCCTAGGATATAGGAACCTTCGTGATCTCTGTGTTACAGGTATTGAGGCCATTGAGAGCGAATATTCACTGGGCACTCTGTACCAGGTACTGTTCTAGGCACTTAAGTGTCATAATGCATGTAATTTTCATGATCTCCTTGTGAGGTAGGTTTTTATAGATGAAGAAGTTGGGTTACTGAGTGGCAGACAGACTTCGCCAAATTCAGAAGCCTGGAAAGTAGTCAGTCCTAGATCCAACCTCTTTCTTTCTGACCACAAGAGTAGCCATGTAACTATAATGTCCTAGGCAAAAGCTTTACACTATTCAAATATGTTCTTCCTACCCCTAAAAGCTCTCACTATACCAAGTGCTATGTGTCCCAAATTCATCCACTGGGGTTCTTACCGTAATCACTATTTCTCTCATGGCACCACTGTAGGATATAAGACAGAAATTGTGCTTCTATGACCCTCTATCTAGAACATGCCTTGTTAGTGACAGCTTGTCCGCTAACAATGATGGGCGTTGCATAGCTGATCACAGAGACCCCTTAATGAAAATTCAACCCCACTAAGGCAGGTCTTTTCCTGAATGTGAGGACATTGTCAGTGTACTCAAGCTCTATGAATACCAGCAGACCCTGGTCCTAAAATGATCCCAGAAAACACTTCTGTAACCCACTTCAGGGTGAAACCCCATCCTCAGCTGAAAGAGACTAGAGCGCAGTAGGGAATCTTGCATACCATATATGCTGCAAAATCCACTTCTACCTAGGCCTAACTAAGGGGTGGGTCTTAGCCTTCAGTCTATCTCTCCCTCTGTGTTCTATGTAAGATCTTTTATCCCATAAGAATAAAGTTTTGTGGTTTATTTTGGGGAGTAAAATGATGGTAACATAATACCATTACATCCCAGACAGTTGATAAATGGTTTAGGATAGCAGCTTAAGTTCCTTAAGCAAAACTTGACACAATGGTATTATTAAACAACAATGCTTAAGCTTTTCCAATGAGGTACTGTTGACTCTTTTAACCTACCTACATAGCTAAGTTTTCAATGGCACTATGAGGTTTCACAGATTAGTAGTACTTTATGAGAGGGGAGGTGAGTAATCAACAATTGTAGAATAACGTGGTTATATAATCTGTGCATAATACAAATGGAGTTGCAACTAAATCATTACGTGGTCATTATCCAGTAATGCCTAAAGATGTCAGCAATGTGAAAATTTGTGATCAGGTATCATCAAAGTCCTTTCTTGATTTATTTCTAACCAAAACTTACACTAAACAATGTGACAAAGTGATGAAAGAGAAAAAAAGTAAGGAAGGAAGAGAAAAGAGGGAAGAAAGAGAAGAAAGAGAAAGGAAGGAAGGAAGGAGAAAAGAAAAAAAGGGAGTTGTTTTTTTCTCTTGAAACTTTAAAGAGCTTACCAGATAGATCATCAGCTGTTAGCCAACTCTTGAAAGTGGCAAATCCCTTGGCCACTGGAAAGTGGTCTATATGCATTGTTTCTAAAGAGTTTGTTTATTCAAAATATGTCTGGTTTTGGCATTCAGGCTGGGGGCTCAGGGGCAGTGGCTGAGGTCAGCACTGCGTACCGTTTAATGAAGCTCACACTTGCCTGTGGTTTCTGAACACCATCAAATAGTGGTAACTGAGGCAGAAGGGTAAGTGGATGTGGACGTGAGGGAATTCTTGTAAAGGCTCCCCACTTGGCTTACACAGAATTAGAGAAATGGAGGCCTGCTTGCATTTGTTGGTGCACATTAGAAATAAATTTGGGCATTCAACTTAAAGAACTCACTAATGACAAGATGCACAAAGAAATGCTATTATGTATTTAGCACAGTCTTTGTAAGCTTGGCCGGGCAAGGAGGCTTATCAAAAGAAATATGTAAATAACACAACCTGCTTTACAAAGGAAAAAAGAATAAAATTAATCCAAGACATTCGTGGCGTAATACTATTTTCTGCCCTCGGCTTTTCTTTTTATAACTTGAGACAAGCAGCCTAACAGTCCAGCACAAACAATAGCACACTCCAAAAAAACCCAGACCCAGGGCATCCCTCCGTCCCTAGGAAAGAACTCCAAATGCGTCTCCAGCCTCACACACAATATTATTATGAAATCTGACATTGTCATAGCCAAATCCTTGGCTTGGGCAAAGTCTCCCCTTCCCCCTCCTTTGGGGGAAAAAAGGGGGAAGCGTCGGGAGGGGTGGGGGAACCAAGCCAATCAAAGTTAAAATAAAGTCTCTTTCTAGCAAGACTACTGTCTATAACATGTTGTTCCTTATAGAAAGTGGGATATGGTGGCATTTGCTTGATTAACTTGCTCGACAAAAGTGACAGCTGCTGTGGGTGCATGCGGATAAGCTGCACGGCGCAGTTCCGCCTTTGTACATCTGTCAGCAAAAAGGGAAGAATAAAGAGTGAAAAGAGACAAATTGGTCCCAAAAGACACTCCATTCAACTTAGGAGGTTTGCCCCATTCAGGCGCTCGCTGTGCGCCTCAAGTACTGAGAGCTTATTCAATTTCATTCACTCTTTCGAATGAACCCACAAGTGTTTAATTTCTTATTCTGTCACCTCAAAAGGGTGGGGGTGTGGGGAGGAAGGGGGAGGGAGCCTTTGGACAGGATGCATTGACGGCAAGGCAGAGTGATCCAGGCCTCACATATTAACTCATGGCTAATTTATGGTTTAACTCTCTGTGCTCAGGCCCTAGACCCATCTGAACACTTCAATGGGGGACCTGACGCAGACTTCTTACCTCCTGGCTGGTGGATCCTAAACCATCTGTAGCTGTCGAGGGCACCCAGCATGTTGAATGTGTATCTTGTATAAGGACAATGGTCTGAGGTTTGTGCCTTTTACAGAAATGAGATGGCTGGCTCCCCAGGGTAAGGTTTGGGTAAGTGATCTGGCAAGTGTGTGTGTGTGTGTGTGTGTGTGTGTGTGTGTGTGTGTGTTCATTCTCCCTCCCATAAAGAGAAAAAAAACAGAGTCATATGCAGTGAGAAGTAGAAAGAGGGGAATACGGTTTCCTGAGAGTAAAAATAAAGCAAGAGGAAAGGGCGCCATTGGAGGCAGAACCCAGCTGTACATCGTGAAAACACATGTTAACTTTTAAAAAGCAGCACTTTGTCTTTATTTTCCTCATTCCTGGGCCCCAGGCATCAGAACCTGTTTTCTAGACTCCCTTAATTGGGCAGTCACTATGGACACCCAAATGTTTCCTCCTAAGAGATCAAGATGCCCTCTCCATCCGCCTGTGCTGCCTGCCATGCTCTCCCCAATCTGCTGCCATCTTCCCTCCTCCAGCCTTCATGCCACTCTGCCTTCTCTTCTGAAACCAAACACCCCGCCCAGCTCCTGTACCACCATCTGAATACTGTCCCTGCACCCAGTCCTTGTATGTTGACTGCTTTTCGGAAACCACTCAATGCCATATCCAGCTCCTAAAAAGATCATGCTCTTCCCTTATGAGAAATCATTCCCCAAAGAGCTCATGTTCACTGAATTGAAATAGATCTAATTTCAAAACTGCTTAGAGGACTATGGAAAGTGTTCTTAACCCAGTTAGAGTTGTTGGGTCTTACTGTCCTCAAATTCTGGGATTCCAGACAGTACCTTCTAGATGGTATATTTGTGTCCTTTCATTATCTGCTTGGAAACCAACTGTGTGGTTTGATGTAAAGCATTCCATTTAGCTATCCACCTGAATTTTTTCCATGTAATAGCCTGGAAATTATGTACATACGTACACCATGTGTTTGTATATTGAGAGTAATGATGAAAACCACCTCAGCCCAGGAAACCAACACCCTAAAGTCAATTTGAATTTTCCTAAGTAAGAACTTCAACTTTGGCTCACAAAACTCTAATGATTCATCACTCTAGAAAGTTTAATGTGTGCAAATTATGAAATTAGCCCTAATATGATTAACCAACCTGTTTTAAGACGGCAAAGTTGGCACTCCACTTTATCTTTCCGTTCTGTACATGAGTTACGATCCTTATTTTAGAGTATGATTTCTATAATCATTTCTATATGGTATGCAAATTCCTTATTCAGTTGCTTACGTCAATCTGCTTGCGAATTAATGCAGTTCACTCTAAATGCAGTTCCCATACCTAAGAAGCGATCAGGGGAGTGGGCAGATGCTGTTCGTGAACAATCTGAATTCAGTTCATACGCTGAATCCTTCTCCTACATCTTAAGTTCTTGTATGCATATCAGAGAATAGTTTTCAGATAAATTATTCCCACTGCTCACATGGATAATGGGTGGTAGGATGTGCCACCAAAACTGGAATTTTGTTTTTGACATAATCGAGCTTTAATAGATTGAGATGACTTGAAAATGCAAATTCAGATTGTAACTATACATTTTCTCAAAACAGTAAGTTCCTTTGAGAGGATGGAGGCTAAGGGCATGGGGGTCCATTTTCTCAATGCACAGGGAGGCCTATGAATAAATCCCCCAACATATCCAGAGAAAAATAGGCCCCAGAAAAAGATATTGTTAACAGTGGTCAGTTTGTTCATGCCCAAACTGCACACCTGCCCCGAGACCCAGGTGGCAGACAAGGCCTGATTAGAAGCTGATTGGGGCTTAATCACATTGGGCTCATTATTTATGTCTCTTGAAGAAAGAAATGGTCTGAACTGAGAAATTCAGGTACATAAGAGAGCCATTCCTTTTCTCTTACATATCACAGTTTCCTGGTTTGCTTGCAGAAAGTAAGGTGTCAGCTTCTGATGTTTGCTACAAAACTTTTCTATATAACGTGTCACAAAATCCAGTTTTCCTGATTTTGCTGTGATAGGTCCTGCTGTTGAGTCAGGGGTATTAGAGCAGCTGGTGTCTGGCCCATGTTCCGTTTTTCATTCAGGGTTTGACCATTGGTTACATTTTTATTTAATTTCTTAGACACTCCACAGTTTCAGAAGTTATGTTGTGTACAGGCAAGCACAGATGTAATTTTGACATCTAAGTTAGATTCTTTCTTTCAAGGCAGCAGGGCCTTGGAGGATAATCCAAAGAGATAGAGGAGGGAAGGTATATTTTGAGATTTGGGTACCTTGAGTTCAAAGGTGGGAGGGTTTTGAAGGTTTTTGCCTTGCTCTTCATTTAACTTGATATTAATAGGGCATTCAAGTAGTTATAGAAAACATTCTTTATCAGCCGGGCTTGGTGGCTCACACCTATAATGCCAGCACTTTGGGAGGCTGAGGCTGGTGGATCACTTGAGCTCAGAAGTTTGAGACCAGCCCAGGCAACATGGAGAAATCCCATCTCTACAAAAAATACCAAAAACTACCAAAAAAAAAAAAAAAAAAATTAGGGCATGGTGTTGCACACCTGTAGTCCCAGCTACTTAGGGTGCTGAGCAGGAGGATCACTTGAGCCTGGGAGGTCAAGGCTGCAGTGGGCTGAGATTGCCACTACACTCCAGCCTGGGTGACAAAGTAAGACCCTGTATAAAAAAAAAAAAAGTAAAAAGGGGAAGAAAAGGAGAGGAAAGAAAAGAAAAAGAAAGCATGGAACCCACAGGCTTCATAATCTCTGAAGGCTCAGAAGTAGGAAAAATACAATAAAAATTAAAAGCCAATTGATTACATGTGATCACATTTCCTTTTCTTCCTTTTTCATAGAGAACAAATTCATATAAATAGTATATACTATAGAAATGTAAAATAGGATTTAACAAGTCATTACTCCTTAAGGTTGTTAGGAGAAGGAAATGAGTTTAAGTCATATAAACTGCTTAGAATTGTGCCTGATACATAATAAGTGCTCACTAAATACTTTCCTTTTTTTTTTTTTTTAAGATACTAGGATCTCACTTGTTGCCCAGGTTGGCCTTAAATTCCTGGGTTTTAGTGATCCTCTCACCTCAAACTCCCAAGTAGCTGAGACTATGGGCACATGTCATTGTTCTCTGCATACTTTTATTATTATTATTGCTAGTTATTTTTATTGTTGTTTGTTACTGTTTTTTTAGAGACAGAGTTTCACTTTGTCACCCAGGCTGGAGTGCAGTGGTGCAATCATAGCTCACCACAGCCTTGGAACTCCTGACCTATAGTGAACCTCCTGCCTCAGTCTCCCTAAGTGCTGGGATCACAGGTGTGAGTCATTGCAATATTATTAATGTCACTATAGAACTTTTTTCCAAATCAAATTCAATGAGACATAAACATCCTGAGAGAATTTAATGGGTGGCCCATGAAGAATAGTTCTTCTGTTCTGGCCAGGTGAACTGGCCAGATAGTGGCTCATGCCTGTAATCCCCAATACTTTGGGAGGCCGAGGCAGGTGAATCACTTGAGGCCAGGAGTTCCAGACCAGCCTGGCCAACATAGTGAAACCCCATCTCTACTAAAAATAACAAAAATTAGCCAAGTGGGGTGGCACACACCTGTAATCCCAGCAACTCAGGAGGCTGAAGCATGAGAATCACTTGAACCTGGGAGGCGGAGGTTGCAGCGAGCCGAGATCGCACCACTGCACTCCAGCCTGGGCGTCAGAGCAGAACAGTCTCAAAAAAAAAAAAGAATAAAAGAAAAATAGTTATTTCGTTAAATACATTTGGAAAAACACAAAGTTAAGTGGACTTCTCTACTACAGGACTTCTCAGAGCGTTTAATACACTAATGTGGCACAACAAATCAGAATCACCAATAGTGTTCAGACAGACTACAGCATACAGTATGCACACATGTATTCACACATGCATTCACAGGCCAGTGAAAAATTCGAAGCTAGAAAAATGTATGTTTAGCTGGGCATGGTGGTGCACGCCTGTGGTCCCAGCTGCTTGGGAGGCTGAGGTGGGAGGATCACCTGAGCCCAGGGAGGTTGAGGCTGCAGTGAGCTGTGATCGTGCCACTCTACTCCAGCCTGGGTAACAGCAGCCTGGGTGATGACAGAGTAAGACCCTGACTCAAAAAAAAAAAAAAAAAAGAAAGAAAAATGTATACTAATGTCACTTTTAATTCCTTTTTAAAACTTAGAGTTAAATCCCTCTGAGTAGTCATTTTGTCCTGTCTGTGTTTAGCCCACTGGTATGATAAAATAGCAATGGTCCCCCAGGAAGAACCTCCAGTTTTCCTCCTACCAAACTTTGAGAGACCATAGCTGGAGATCTGGGTGAGAAACATGACTTTTCCTGAGGCTGGGAGGCTGCTGGTCTCTGATGCACACACGTTCTTTTCTTTTTATTGGGCATTGTTCGGTGTCTTCATATTTTTGAAGACGTTCCACAGCCTCAAATCCATAAACTTCAGAAGCACCTCAGATTCAAAAGGTGAAAGGCCCTTACTCAAAATTTCAAAACAAGTTCTTATCCTAGACAAAGAAAGGAGTCGACTCTGTTTGGAGCTTTCCAGTCCAAGTATATGTCACCGTTTAAATAAATAAAAAGACACAAACTCTCTGGATTGGTTCAGCTGGGCTGGGAGCCCTGTGATAAGAGGTCACTGGTGTGAGTTACTATGGTAATTGAGTAGTATCAGCACTAGTTTTGCTCTCATGAGCATTAAAGCACATAATAATAGGCAAACAACAGTGGTTAAAGCAAGCAGGTAGGATTACTATGTTCTTTTGTCAGAAGTATATAATGTCTTGTAGTCAGTTTTAAAGACTTCTCAACCCCCAAATCCACCCCACCGTCACCTGCTGAGTAATTTTGTATGCTTAATCTCCTGCCCTCAACTCCAAGCTCTCTGCTAATTTGAGGCAAATGGGTATTTCTGACATTAAATAGGGCAGCAAGGAAGCTCTGACCTAGAAAACCCGCATTCTGAAGCACTGAGAAAAATATTCTTTCAACAATTTTGTTAAGAATCTTTTGAATGACGAGGTAAAAAGAAAAATAGCTTTCACTGAAACAGGAGGTTGCAACCTCCCAAGGAAGGGTATTTTGCAGAACAAGAAAAAAGGAAAGAAAAAAGAAAGAAAGAGAAACTTGCAGAGCATCACCACTCCCAACTTCCCCCATAAAACTTGTCACTTCGCATTGCCATCCGCTACCCCAACAATAATCACTCCGTGCCTATTGCTAATTGCAAGCACAGCTGAGGCCCAGCGGGGAACCCTTGCACAGTCTCAGGCCTTTATACGAGGCTCAATCTGTTGTATGGCACTTGTTCACACACAAAAAAACTACCAGCAAAGGCAGAAAGAGGCAGAGTCACAGGTTTCTTGTAATCCCTCTGCCTCCCCGCTGACAGCCCAGCCCTAGAAGCATTCCTGGTTTTGTCCTCCTCTTTACAAAATCTGAAGTGACCTTAAGCTACGAGCACGTCAGCTTTTGAATGTCGAGTTGCCGGCTTCTTCAGGTGCATTAAGGAGTGGGGGGGGGCTACATCTGGCTTCTGCGTGTCTGTTTGCAGCACCCCTGGGGCGAGCTGTGGCTTCCTGTAACATGTAAAATATGAGTGTGAACTCAGGGTTCATGGCAAGGAACAGGAGGTCATGCCTCCATTCAGTTCTAAGTAAAGAAACTGGGAGTTTGCAGATGTTTTTCTGTATGTGTAATGACACCACCCCCCTCCCCAGCCACCGAGCAACCGAGCGCCGTTTTTTGATAAAATGTGCCACAATCAGTGTGCTACTTGCAGATTTATTCATATCAATTTTTGCAATTTATATATTCAGAGACAAGATTGCTATTTCGGCAACTTTATGTTGGATGTCGTACGTTTGCGTGTAGAGAAAGAGGGAAAGAAGTATGGGGCGGGGAGGGTGGGCAGAGAAAGAAAAGAAATTGAGCCTGTGCCTCAGGCCACCAGCTGGGGTGTTGTCAAGGAGACAAAGCATCAGACGGGAGGGTCTGTGTCCCGCTTTTGCCCAGCGGTCACTTCCTGCCCAGACTTGGAGCTGGGATATCTATTGCTTCTGGCCCAGAGGAAGGCCCATGAATGGCTACTTTGAGAGGAGAGTGGGTATGGTGGGGTTGGGAACAATCTCCCAGTAGACAAGGCCCAGACCACTTGAAGAAAGGCCTTCCCATCCTCCCTGGAGGTCAAGAACAGGTAGGCCCGAGAAGAGTTTTGGTGTGGCCTCTATTTGGGCCTAGTGGGGGGCTCCCAGCCCTTCCTTCCCACCTTGCCACCCTCTGAGATGAGAAGGGAATTAAGCCTCCTGCAAAATTCCCGCTTGCAGAAATTTCTATTCCCAGACCCCAAAGCCTCACACTGTATTTTCACCAACAGAAGACATTGGTTGGGTGAACAGGGAGATTAATCCTCCCAAGCCTGGGGAATAAATGCTCCTCAGTGGGACAGTGTTAATTGCTGAGCTTGGTGCAAAGATCATTTTGAGGCATTTAAGAAATACATTATTTTTATTAGTATAACTGTTCCACGTAGGAGTTATTTTTCAGCAAAGGGCAAAAGCTTTGCCTGCCTTGCATTATTAGCCTAATTCTGCTTCATTGTTTCCTAAAATAAGGGCTTCCTGAACGCACATTCCAAACCTTAATAAGTCTGTTGTGGTGGGAGTAATTCTGGATGGAGAGCTGTTGCCCTTTTGGGCAACTGGGGTCTCAGGGCTGAGTATTGCTTGAGCAGATCTGTGCTTGAGAAATTGGAGCGGGGGCTGGTCGATAAGGGACAGGGGAGTCTCTATGAAAACATATGAGGTGACGTGGCACACAGTGTGAAAAAATGCATCCTTTTCTTGTTGTTTGGACCCAATCCTCTATGAGGATTCTCAGTTCTCATCTCCGGGCTTCATTTAATTCTATTTCACAGATTTAGAAATGTTGGCCCTGTGGCATGTTTTAAATAAACCAAATAAATGACTGAGCAAATGCTACCAGATTTGTTCTTTGTTCTTCATAATCTCAAAATTCCGTGGAGCCTTGAGGGTTTGAGAAATTGCCTCAGTCCTGGGATTAAATGAAATGACCAAACTCATCTTACTAAGACATTTTTTTGTTTGCTTTTTTAAAGTATAGTTGAGTGTGCCAGATGAGACTATGTGCATTGCTACATATCTGTTCTTTCTTAGGCAAAGTTTCATTTTAAGTATGGGAAGTGATTTTTATTTACCATCTTTCTTTTATTTTATTTTATTTTTTATTTTTATTTTTTTTTATTTTTTGAGGCGGAGTCTTGCTCTGTCGCCGGACTGGAGTGCAGTGGCCGGATCTCAGCTCACTGCAAGCTCCGCCTCCCGGGTTTATGCCATTCTCCTGCCTCAGCCTCCCGAGTAGCTGGGACTACAGGCGCCCGCCACCTCGCCCAGCTAGTTTTTTTGTATTTTTAGTAGAGACGGGGTTTCACCGTGTTAGCCAGGATGGTCTCGATCTCCTGACCTCGTGATCCGCCCGTCTCAGCCTCCCAAAGTGCTGGGATTACAGGCTTGAGCCACCGTGCCCGGCCCCATCTTTCTTTTAATTGTCATAAAAGCACGTAACAGAAAATATACTGTCTTAATCATCAATATTATATAGATTCACAGTGTTGCGCAACCCATCTGTAGACGTCGTTTCATCTTGCAAAACTGAATCTCTCTACCCATTAAACAACTCCCATTTCCCCCTCGCCTTAGCCCCTGGCAACACTGTTCTACTTTCTGTTTCCATGAACTTGACTGTTCTAGATATCTCATATAAGTGGAATCATATAGTTTTTATCTTTCGTGACTGGCTTATTTCATTTAGCATAATGTCTTCAAGGGTTATCTATATCGTAGCATGTGACAGGATTTCCTTCCTTTTTAAGGCGGAGTAATGTTCCATTGTATGCGTATACCACATTTTGTTTACCCGCTCATCCTCTGATGGACACCTGGGTTGCTTCTACCTTCAGGCTATTGTGAGTAAAGCTGCTACGAACATGAATGCGGGAATATCTCTTCTAGATCCTACTTTCAATGTTTTTGCATCTATACTCAAAAGTTCCACTTTTGAGTAAGAATAAAGGTACTTACTCAGGTTGTGGGAACTGGAAGAGTGGTATTTGCTTTTGGGTTGGAGGCAGTATTCCTAATTGAAAATTCACATCAATGCCTCTGCTTTCCCATCTTATGCCTTTGTGTCTTTAAGTCGGTATCAATGAGTTGAACTTTGGCTTAGTTTTCTCATTTGAAGGTGGTACACCATTTCCAGCAATATCTTATGATTATTAGGAAAGATAGCCTTTCTGAGACCATCACACCTCCTCACTGATGACCACCTGCCATATTGAAAAGTGGGATTGGGTAGGAGAAAGGAGGATTTTGTGACTTGCTGGGTTTTAGACAATCAGATTGATGCAGAAGCAACATACTTATTTGTATTCTGGCTTTGGCTAGCTAAAAATTCCCCACAAGATGTGTCTTCCAAAGAGAGACCCCTAGACAGTTCATAGAAGCTAAGCTTTGGATTAAACTCCCCTGCTTGATTTGCTTTTAGAAAGGATCTTTCTGGACTCTTACCTCTCCCTTGAAATTTCCCCCATGCAACAGGACTGACTTGGGTTAGAAGGCTGAAATGCATTAAGTCAGGAGTCTACATGTGGATTCATCCCTTTAATCATTCGTTTGAAATTTTGATGCTAAAGAATTACTTATTACACATTTTACAGAGTTGAAATTTGGTCATGAATAGATAACTGCTTATCTTAATAAAAAATCAAGATACTTAGGACCTTCCTAAGGAGGTTAAAATAATGATCCCAAATGCTAAATCCCTTATACCTTCCTACAGAAGCAGCAAGTATTTTAAGCAGTAACAATTTAAATATATCCTTTAAATTTTTATGTCTTTTGCATTATCTCTTCCTAATGAGAAAAGGCTAAAGGCAAAGGAGGAGCTGAATTCTCTCAGCAGCAGGTTATGGAAAGCCATAGTATCTGAAACTGTGGTTGTAGCATGTTGTATCAGGCTCCTCCATCAGTGAGTCCTCAGACAGCTTCCATCCAAACTTTAGGACCTGGCCATCCTGAAGAGCCACAGCACTGATAGCTTTGTAAAGACTTCAGTGGCATGGGATTTTAGGTATCCAAAGAATTTCGTATGTAAAAAAAAAAAAAAAAAAAAAAAAAAAAAATCCTACCCTCAACTAAAAATGACACTTAGGGCAGCTGAGAAGGTCATTCTGATTATCTATACCCTCTGATTTTGGTGTCTGTTTAGAGTTTCGGTGTCTGATTATAGCTTTGGTGTCTGATTATAGCTCTGTGCTGTTAGCTGCGCGTCCTGAAGCTGTGACTGGGAAATACCCATTTCTAAGAGCAGTTGTTTTGAAGGATGAAATCCTGAATTACAGAAACACTCAAGTAAGGCAGAAGATTGTATCTTTCAACGGCATACTGGTTTTTGAACGCATTTGGATGATATGCCCTTTTAGAAAGTATTTCTTCAGCCCTTGGGGAGCTTTGACAAATCTGGAAACTTGCTATGAACTGCTTGCCGTCCTTTAGTGCTTTGCCCACTTGGCATAGATGGCTTGAACGTGCCAGGGTTTCTTTGTCAGACCCTCTGTGAATCTTTGATTAGAACACCAAATACAACCAGATCCCTGGTGATCATTAGACCTGAGAGATCCAGAGGGCTGTGGAATTTTGGCTTAGGCTAACGAAGCTACAGGGACTTTGGTGGAAGTGTAAAGAAACCCTGAATGATGCTTTTCACATGTTCTTAAATTGCCCAAATTGTAAGGAAGAAATACACATTGAAAGCTTCAAACATAAAATATTTCATTACAGTATTTCAATATAGCAATTGAAATAGGTTGTAGGGGTTTTTTCCCTTAACAAATAATAGTTCACTTTGTCACCAAAAACAAAATGAAGAACTGAGTCACATGGGCGTGGTCAAAGTATTATCTTCCTTTTTGACTCCTTGCCAACAAACAAAATGTTATTTCATTAGCCCCTCTAGGCAAGATGCTGTGCCAGTCTCTCTGAGGTGTGCCTGTGTTGGGTTAGAGAAAGGAAACTTTCCAGAGAAAATATAAAAATCTTCCAGCATTCAGTTCAAAAACACCAGTTGGTTACCAAACAGTTACCAAATTACCTGCTTGTTCAGGCATTTTTAGAAAAACAGAAGCTGCTCAAAAAGGTGGGGTTTGTTTGTTTGTTTGTTTGTTTGTTTGTTTGTTTTTTCAGAGACAGGGCTTTGCTCTTTTCCCCAGGCTGGAGTACAGTGGCACAATCATAGCACGGAAACCCCAAACCCCTGGGCTCAAGCAATCCTCCCACCTCAGCCTCCTGAGTAGCTAAGACTACAGGCACACACCACCATACTTGGCTAGTTTTTAATTTTTTGTAGAGATGGTGTCTCACTGTGTTGCTCAGTCTGGTCTCAAACTCCTGGCCTCAGGTGATCCTCCCTTTTTAGCCTCTTAAAGTGCTGGGATTACAGGCATGAGCCACTGTGTTTGGCCTGCTGCTCAGAAAATTTTGTACAACCCTGAGTAGCTCACACTTAAGGAGATGTGATTTCTTATTTGGGAAGTGGGGTAGGACAGCATGGCTCAGATAATAATACCCAATACTTAGTATGTGCCTGGCACTGTTATAAGCACTCAGCACCTAAATAACTCATTTAATCCTAAGTAAGTTTTATTATTATCTCCACTTACCAGATAAGAAAACTGAAGCACAGTGGTGTTAGGAATTTGTCAGGATCCAAACACAAGTGGTCTGAGTCAAGTGCATTTTCTTAGCCACAGGTTGCACTGCCTTTCAGAATTTTAAGTCGATGCTCTATCTCTTGCTAGCTGCTAGACCACTTTACTTCTGGGTCTCGGTTTCCTTATCTGTGAAATGAAACTATGGATGATGGTAAAGATTCAGCTACAGCACTGTTTAGAATTTAGACATGAACTGCCCAGGCATTTAATGCTTTGCTTTCCTAATATAGATGGCTTGAACATGCCACTTTCAAAGGAAATACATGTTTAGAAATGAACTAACAAGAGAACTCAGTTCCTAGTGAATTTCAACTATCACTCAGGATGGAGATATATTGGACTGAGTCACAAGTTTTCAATCAAAGAAGGTGTGTGAAGGTGTGAACCATACCATTTCTGCATGGTATGATTATTTGTTCTTAGGCCAAACACTATTATTTTTTAAAGAGCTCATTTTTATGATATTGGGCTAAATATTTCCCTGACTTACAGGCATGGGGCAACATATCTTGTTGGGAGTATGTGTGTGTGTGTATATGTATGTGTGTGTGTGTTGCTAAAAGTGATTTACTACAGTATGTATGTGTTTTATACTTCAATAAAATTTTCCTGTGAAGAAAAAATCAACACAGGAAGAACTGAGTTTGGATTAGACTATTTTCACTGGATTTGTGACTTTGCCTAAAACTCTTCTCTTCTAGGACTTCCTGATGACATCTTTAATTTCACATGAGACAATTTTTTCCCTTGACCTGAAAAGGCTCTACCATTTTGCTCCCCTTATTCACTAAAATTTTAAAGCCCATGATATATAATTTTTCAGAAATTTTGATCAGTGTTATAGCTTTTCTATCTCTGAAACTGTTAGGAATATTCAATCATTGTGATGAAGGCAACTTTTCTAGTTTCTCCCACTAGCAATTGATGAGTTACCAACCTAAAATAAAATAAGAAGATGAGATAGAATGATAGGGGAGAAGAAAAATTGTGTTAATGTTAGTTAAGAAATAGTAGCCTTCGGCCTCGTTCACCTTTTTCTAATCATTTCCCTTAAGAGTCAGCAATGATTGTCTCTCATCCATCAATTCTTAAGGCTGTTGAGTGGTTTTCCATGGGGATGCCCCTGAGTCCCCACACTCTGCTTAGCAACTTCCTATGCTCATAAAATGTAGAATCTTTTCAACACCATGCCAAGCTCAGGCTCTGAGAGAAACAGTTTCAATAGCATTGTCCTACCCACACACTTCTCTGAGAACTTCAGAGCTGAATGAATTTGCTCTAGGGACACCTAGGACTAGAGCTGTTTCTGTGTAACCAATCCATTACTTCTATAAGGTACCAAGTTGAATGCAAACAACTTATACAGATTTAGTGGTAAATAACGAACTTGAAACTTGTCCCACCACTTACTAGTTATGTGACCATAGGCTGCTTATGTAACCTATCTATGCCCTTTTCTCTCATCTACAAAGCGAGGCTGTTATTGTGTCAACATCTTGAGTTCAATTCAATGATTGAACTATATAATGCTTGTAGTATATTTTGTGCAGTGCCTGAACATTATAAGAACTCTGTGTTCAATGAATAGGCAACTATTTTTATGAATTGTACATGCACGTGAGTGCATGTGGGTGTGTATTAGGAATTCTTATAAAATAGTACTTTGCTGAAAACAGTAGACTCTAAAATCCTATGGAATGGTCTGGTCTGACAGGGGTTTGTGTAAGTTAAAGGGATAAATTACCCTTGTGACAAGTGAGTATGAAAATACAGTCGGTGGTTCCATCTCCTCGCAGCCACTACTCCTTGTTTCCACTGCCACTCATCTGTGATATGTGGCTTGCTCTGAAAACAAATGTACCATTAACAGTAATGTCTTTTTAGGATATCAAATTAACAGCAAGATGTTGGGGGTCAGGAATTAAGACTCATGTAAATGAGGGTGGCTATCATGACAGAAGACGTAACTGCAGTAGCAATCATTGTGGCAACACTCTATATAGCTGATTAGATATTATCCAGAGCTAAATGAAAGCCCATTTTCTGTGAATCCTATAATGTCCAATAAGGTGTTAATTACTCATCTTGTCTCTCAAGCCCACATCCCTTCCAGGGGGTAAAGTTTCCAGAGGAACAGTGAACCCAAGAACAGGGCTAAGAAGAGGTAAATGAGCAACTTTTCGATCACAAAATTTAAGGGAGAACCCAAAAAATGTAGTAATAAAGATAAATAACATTTTAATACAACATTTTTATAAAATCAAAATTAGTGCAAAAAGTCCATGATGACTGAAATATCAAAATTGTAATTAAAGACAGGATCTGATCCTGCGCTTGTACAACCCTGCCCTACTCCCTCACCCTTAGTGAACCCGAATGTTAAAGAAGAAACATTTTATGTTTAAGGATTTCTCTACATGAAGTCAGTATGTTTGCAGGGCAGAATGGGTGACCCAAGTGTATCTGCATATTAATGATCTACGCTTCTACTAGAAAGGGAAGATAAAAAAAAATGTCTTTCTGTCACATATTGAAAATATGTCCGGCTGGGCGCAGTGGCTTATGCCTGCAATCCCAGCACTTTGGGAGGCCGAGTTGGGTGAATCATGAGGTCAGGAGATCGAGACCATCCTGGCTAACATGATGAAACCCCATCTCTACTAAAAATACAAAACAAAAAAATTAGCTGGGCATGGTGGTGGGTGCCTATAGTCGCAGCTACTAAGGAGGCTGAGGCAGGAGAATGGTGGGAACCCAGGAGGCGGAGCTTGCAGTGAGCCAAGATCCCGCTACTACACTCCAGCCTAGGCAACTGAGCAAGACTCTATCTCAGAAAAAAAAAAAAAAAAAAAAATATTTCCATGGGCCGGGTGCAGTGGCTCACACCTGTAATCCCAGCACTTTGGGAGGCCAAGATGGGCAGATCACCTGAGGTCAGGAGTTCGAGACCAGCCTGGTGAATGTGGCAAAACCCCATCTTTACTAAAACTACAAAAACTTAGCTGGACATGGTGGCTTGTGCCTGTAGTCCCAGCTACTCAGGAGGCTGAGGCAGGAGAATCACTTGAACCTGGGAGATGGAGGTTGCAGTGAGCCAAGATCATGCCACTGCTCTCCAGCCTGAACACAGAGTGAGACTCTGTCTCAAAAAAAGAAAAACAAACAAAAAGAAAGTATGTCCATGATGTTTCTGAGAGGAATAACAACCTGGGTAAATTTTATCGAGTCCTTACTATGTGACACTCACTCTGCTAGGCACTCCACATAAATGATTTCTTTTAATGCTCGCAGTAATCCCGTGAAGAGAGTACTGGTATTAACTCCCAGAGGAGACTGAGGGTCAGAAAATTAAGTAATTTCCTTGAGGTTACCCAGCTAATAAGTAGCCAATGTAGGCTGAAGCTGTAACTCACCCTACAGGGTTTGAGAAATCACTCATTCTGTGTCTGAATCTTTTTAATTCAAGACTTACATCTAGGTCAATATAGTTTAAAATGTGCTTTATGAACCCAAAGTTTGGATTATGATCTACCAGAAAACAACTTTACAACACAATTGCACGGTTAAGGAGCTACTTGTGTGTCCTATAAGGCATGCATACAATTCCAGAAATATTCCAGTGGGAATAATTTTCTTCAACACCACATGACTTTCCCTGGTAACGTGTTCCGCTTTCCCCCTTGTTTTGGGGGATCTTTTAGGTTGAGAGAGGGAGAGAAAAAGAGAAGAAAGTTGACGACGATGATAATGATGATGATGACGATGATGATGATGATGTTGATTGCAGTGGTGGAAGTGGTGGTAGCTAACATTTATTGAGGCCTTATGTGCCAAATGCTGTTGTGAGTGCTTTGTGAGCGTGATTTCATTTACCCATCAGAAAAAGCCTATAAAAGGCTAGTTAGTCCCCATTTTCATCAGGAAACTGAGTCTCTGAGAATGTAAGTAACTTGCCCAAGATCACAAACCCAGGTGGATGTTAGGGCCTGTGCTCTTAACCTCTACACTGTAGAAAGAAAGAAGAATTAAGTGGGAAATTTTTAGATCAGCCTTCCAACTTCTTTTAAATAGAGCCTTCAGATCCAGTTCAGCTATTGAAGAAGTTCCCACCTTTCCAAGGTCCCTGTTGTCTATGATGGGCATAAGTTTTGGGTGACAAGTTCAAAACCTTCACAGAATTTTCCCCAGAGGGCATATTTTAAAGGAGCCCAGGCTGTTGGAGGCTTTATTTCTTTAGTGCTGTTTTTTAGGATTAAAGTAGTTTTATTTAGCAAGTTTCAAATTAATATACTTGAATTAAGGGAAGGCAGTAAAGGAGTAGAAATTATGCTTAAATACTTAGTACATGTTGTCAGCCCACAATGCTTATCTCTACAGACTCAGAGTACATTTTACTGAAAAGTTAGTGCCCAGGTGTTAGGGTAGCTCTGGAAAAGGCATATCTGAACCAAGGACTAAACAAAATGGGGAGGACTTACAATTTTCTTAATTGCCTGTTTTGAAGAATCATAACAAATCTGCTGCATTCCCATCCATCTCAAATAAAGCAAATCCAATTAATAAGCACTGTAAGTCCCGTGAGGAAGAGCAGAACAACCCAGACACCAAAGATTGTGCTGATAAATGTTTAATGACTGGCTTTCTGGGAGGGAAAAAGCCCTGGTTTGTGGCATTTGCCAATTCCCATGATGATAAAATCCCCACGAAGGCCTATTTCTAGCTATCAATGTGATATCCCTAAATGCGAAGTTGGGAAGAGATGTGCAAGATCGGCTGTCATGACCAGCAAACACACTACTCCATCCCTTACGGAGGAGGAATGGAAGACAGTCTGCTCTTTCAATGCAGTGGCTACCCTGGAGAGCTGCTGCTTCTGGAGGCACTCACTGTGTGACATTGGGCAAGTCACTTCACCTCTCTGGGCCTTTGTTTCCTCCTCTACCACAGACAATGTGGAAGATCCCCTGTACTTCTAACATTTTAAAGTTCTAGAAGGCGGTGCCTCCTGCTTTTTCCGACATCCAAATGCCTTGAAGCGCCTTTCTGGAAAACCAAGTTAGCACTGTGCTGCATCCAAAAGTGCCTCCAATTTCATCTCCTGAGCATAAGGTTTGGAAAGGAGTGACTTACTCCCTTTTGCCTCTTTAAATGTGTAGCCAATGGGGCATCATACATTTTTTACACTTCTTTTGCTAGATGTGAGATCCAGGAAGGAAAGCATGGATGTTCCAGGGCTTTCTTGTTCTCCTGGGGTGGGAGGCTGCGTGTGGTGCACTGATCATTGCTGTATGCAATTTCTACCTCTCTACCCTTTCGGCAGCCGAGCAAGATTGTTGATAGTCTCCTACCTTTTTATTTTTATTTTTATTTTTACTATCCAGAAGCCATTTACAAGAGTGGGAACTGCTTACATAAAATGGAGGGGCGGCAGGGGGTTGTGTTATTTTATTTTATTTTTTTTTTTCCTGAAAGGTGGCACGTCTCTCAGCAAAGAGAAAAAGGCATGTTGCACAAGGCTTGCTGGCAGTGATATAAGCCAGCGCCGGTTTGCCTGTTGTCACAGCCAAAGCAAAATGCCACCTCTGCCTAGAAGCCAGAGTGCCACACTCCTCTTTTGTGTCCCTGAGATGTACCCATCATGAGGCCCTGGAATTGTAGGTTTGGCCAGGAGGTTGCCAGGATTGCTCGAAGGTCATCTTCCAATCCCAGGAGGTTGGGGGTAAGGGGAGGTTGATCATAGTTCTCAAAATAGATCTTTTGAGCCCCCCAGATTACATGTCAGCTACAGCTAGTAAATGTGGAATTTGAGGCCTTGGGTTAGCACAAGAGAGCCCCCCAGGTGCCCGGAGTAAGGTAGGGCTGCAGGAATACCAGTGACCCAGTGATCACCCTGTCCCTGGGCCCCCTCTTAACAAACCCAGATGCAGTAACAGCAAAAGCTCCAGAATCCCAAGGCAGGAGGTGCCAAAAACACCCCCCCCCCCCCCACCAACAACCACTACCAAAGAAATTTTTTCAGTAAAATGTTCTCACCCCTAGAGGGGAAAACCTGTCCATGCCTGAAGCAGCTTGACCCTAGCAAACACCCTGCCTCCATGAAGTGAACTGCAAATCAAAAAAAAAAAAAAAAAAAAAAAAAGTACTTCCTACCCCTCCTGCTCCCTGGGGAGGGACAGAAGGTTCCTAAAACTGACAGTTTCGCCTCCATGATCTTTAAAAGAGCAGAAGTTGGCTGTGAGGCTGCAGTGCTGCCTCGATTGGGGTAGTGTGGTCTCTGTTGAGGCTGGGCTCCAAGGAGAGCCACAATTGGCTCTGATGAGGAAGGAGCCTAGAAATGAAAGATTGCAAAGAGGGCTTCTGTACACCATGGCTGAGACTGTGTCGTTTCTTGCAAGGTGAAACTTGGCAGTTCTACCTTGCAAGTAAAAACCTAAATTAATTTTTTTTAAAAGAAATTAAGTCAGAAACAAGGCTTCGGAAAAACTGTGAGTGTTAGGCATAAACTGATTTTGGATGATCTTTAGGTGAGAAAGGGTGGAGTTACCATCAGAAACATGTTTTTATTTATGCTTTTCGAATCCCCACTGGTGTGCGATGTGTGTGTGTGCGCGCGCGTGCATGTGCGTGTATTGGTTAGCATGAGAGTATGCATCATCTCAATTCTCTAACCAGTCTTTCTTTTTTGCATCTTTTCTGTGCACAGTTCATATAGATCCCCTATAAATAAATATATAGGTCCATCCACACCTTTTCATTTTATTTGTAAATTGTTTGGTATAAGCGGCAGAGCGTAATGAAACCTGGTGAAGTTTAAAAGATTAGATTTTTTTTTCATACTGACACTTCATAACACTGTTCATATGTCTCCGAGTGAGATTTATGAATATATGAGCAGTACTGCAAAATTATACTGCACCAGAGACTTCCTGCACCACAGGGGTGGCAGTCTAAAGTGACACAGCTTCAAGCATTTTTCACAGACAAGAAGCAAAATTTAACCCCCTTAAGGGGAAGTATGATTTCAACAGCTTGAAATGAGCTCATTTGTAGATGTTTTTTTTTCTCTCATCTTCCATAATTTTTGGTGTTAAGATTAAAACAGATTGCACAGCCAATGTAAGGGCACATAAGCTGCCCAGAGTACAGTTTGGCCCTTAAAGAGAAATCTTCATTCATTGTCTTTATCAGCACTCCTCAATCAGGTAAATGAAGATAAACTCGCCCCTAAATTCCTAAGGCTGTCAGCCCAATTTCCAGTATTGTACTTAGCAGACAGGATGTGGAATTTTCAAATGGTAAGTGGCAAGGAACATCAATTAATCCAGTGGAGAAGCCTCATCTCTCTGGCACCAAAGACAGTGACATTAGGTAATAATTAGTGTCTTGAATCTAAATGGTGTAAAACTGACCAATTAAAAAAAAGAGAATCCGAAGAGTGAAAGATGGTCTTTAAGAATTGAAACATAGGAAATGTCTATTGTGGAAGAGTTCAATTAGATTCAGAGTCCAAACTGGTCTCTCTCAGATTGGCCCAGTATCCAGTACCTTGTAATTTTGTATAAACTAACGTTCATTAATCTCTATGCTCTCAAATTCTCTTTAACCATTTTGTTTCCTCCTGGAACAGAGTGGGGTACTCAAACATTGCCTGCTCTCTCTCTGCCCTATAAATGCTCCATGATGTGTTGGCTGGAGAACTTTTGTCTCTTTTTTCAGCAATGGTACAACAGCTCCATGAATGTGATCTGCACCTGGTTGACGGACCGGATGGACTTACAGCTTCACATTTATCAGTTGAAAACACTAATTAGGATGGTAAAGGTAAAAGAAAAAAATAATTATTCTTCTTTGCAAATAGCTTACTGAAATACCTTTCATTGGCAAGCTGCAGAGCTTGCTTAACACAAAGAATATTAGTTTACATATAAAATAGTATCTCATACAAGAAAAACCTATGCAATTGTTTTGTGAAGTATGATAAACGTGTTACTCAGACAGCAGAGGGAAATTTAATACAAATTAATTTGATATCATTTTCCAGAGAGGAAAAATACTTTGTTTTTGCCATGCAAAAATACTGCAGAGGCCATCGTGTCTTTGCATTAGACTTTCAAAAACTGGCTTTTGGTGCCATTATGTTAATCACATCCATTACCAATTTCATTTATAGTTTAATTAAATAAAATTTTGCCACTATTAATTTAATAGAAATATTTACCCCCAGCTATTTCTAAATATGTCCTGTGATCATTATCAGAATGCAAATCAATATTGTTCTCATAGTTAATTGAAGTAGTTCCTCTTACAATGCGTGTATACAATCAAATGTAAAGGATCACAAAGGTGAGATAACATACCCTGAAAGTAGCTTTTTCCCTTGTTCTTGTGTGTGCGCCTTGGACTAATGATAATTATTTCAGCGTGAAATCTCAGTGGTTTACATGAAATAATAAGATCACAGAAGGGGGTAAATACATTTTTGATCATTTCAGTTTCCATTTGACGCTTCACCATAGAGGGTTTTAAAACATTCGTATGCAAAAATCTCATTCAAAGCACAAAGTCCTTTAAAATATTTTAACAATAAACGTAGCTGAATGCCTATTTCTTAACAGTTTACCAAAAGTCCCTGCAACACCCACTCCTGGGCACCCCACCCCCACCCCATTTCTTAGTCTGTTTTGGATCAGTACCATTTCACTTTACCCCAGAGCTTACGTACAACCAATTGCTGTTCCGTTGTGTGTAATTAAGGAGAATTATTATTACCTGCATTTGATCTCACAAAGCATCCACCCGGGAAAAGTTATAGACAGCAGTGTATTACAGCTCTTAAAAAAGGAATGTATACACTCAGACTATGGACCCAGCCTCCTTTTCACATTTTTTTACTTCAGTTCCTTAGGACCAGCTCAATAGTCAAGTGGTCGCCTGACCACTTGAATTCCATTTTCTGTGCATAAATACACTTTGGGAAATTCCTCTGTTTGACCCTTATTGGGTAGACATGAAAAGAAGATATAATTTTAATAGTTAAAAATTATCTTCCTATTATTTCTATTTCCAGATTGGTATTGGAAATTAACAATATTTTACGAAGGAAAAATATAAGTCAGAGGAGAGGTTTAATCTTAGCCTTTTGCCAAAAAAAAAAAAAAAAGTGATATGAACCACAGAGAAGGGATACAGAAATGTCACTGCCAAGGGAACCCCTTCACTTTAGCAAAAAGTGGGTTCAGCTTAACTAATGCCACAACTCGGAGCTATGAAGCAGAATTCACAACCTTTAAACCAAGAACATCACCCAGAGGCCTCCTCCTCCAGGGCAAATTTCCAAGGATATTTGGTTTTCTTTCTTGCATCAACAGCCACTTCATTTATTCATCCAGTCATTCATTATTCAGCAAGCATTTATTTATTCATTAAACATTGGATAAATATTAGGTGAGTCTCTACTTGTGTATTACCAGATGGAGGATTCAAAAATGACTAGATGTGGTCTCTGCACTTAGGCATTGAGAGTCTAGTTGGTATACACATTGCTATGGAGTTTGAATAAAAGAGAGAATACTCAAATGCTTTTACCTTTATTTTCCCCATCATATTCTGGCAACAATTATGTTATTCTAAGTGGCAACAGAACAAATGATTGAAAAGTATAAAAATTTAAGTTAATTGTCTGGATATCTGGTCCACACCATGCCTAACAGTTACTCAGTCTCTTACCGGTCCCCATCAAAGTGAAAACACAGTTCAGGTAGCTGTCTAGCTTCCTCTTCTCAGCAAGCCTTGCAGGTTGATGCATGATTGAGGATAACCTTGTAATTTAATGTCTAAACCAGATTACTTTTATGTTATTGGACTTCACTAAGCCAAACTGGGTTCACTCGTTAACTCTATAGTCATTACAACTTGTGACCTTCAAGAGGGGTTGACATTATGATTGTTGCTATCATGACTGCATTAGATGGACTATTAAAAATAGAAATAATGGGCCGGGCACGATGGCTCACGCCTGTAATCCCAGCACTTTGGGAGGCTGAGATGGGCAGATCATAAGGTCAGGAGATCGAGATCATCCTGGCCAACATGGTGAAACCCCGTCTCTACTAAAAATACAAAAATTAGCTGGGCATGGTGGTGGGTGCCTATAATCCCAGCTACTCAGGAGGCTGAGGCAGGAGAATTGTTTGAACCCAGGAGGCGGAGGTTGCAGTGAGCCAAGATGGTGCCATTGCACTCCAGTCTGGGCTACAGAGCAAGATTCCATCTCAAAAAAAAAAAATAAAAAAGAAAGAAAGAAAGAAAAAAAGAAAGAAAAGAAAAAGAAAAAAGAAATAATGATGGGAGTGGTGTTGATGTATGTTAGCATTCCTTGTCTTGCCCCTTTAGCAAGTTTCCTATATCAACAGGAGAAACAAACAGCAGAATCAGTAGCTGAAATGATATGCAGTATGATGAGGAGAGTTGTAGTTAGAGAGAGACCTTTTTAAAAAAAAAATTACGAAGTAGACAACAGCCAGATGCTTCTGGTCATATTCAATTAACACTGAAGGATTTCTAGAAAAACAGTCCTTGAGATACCTAAGGAAATCTGAGAGAAACCGCCTGAAGGAACAAAGAAAGAACGTGTAATGCGGTAGTACCAAGCCATTGTTCTTGAAAAAGAGCCAAATTTCTTCCCTGAGACCATAAAGTTGTGAACGGAATAGATACAGTTCTTTCCCAAGGAGATAAGAAATGAGTCACATGCCTGCAACATATTGATGAGGCATTAGCGCTCCATCTTTCTCATAATTGCTGCTGCCTGTGATAGGTTTCATATACCAACATACATATGTCTGTCTTGTGAATGAGACAGAGGGATATCAGTACAGCTCATGCAGTTACAAGACTCAAAAATACTAAAACCAGACTGCAACAGAAATCACAAAATACCATAATCGCTCAATCCATTATTTATGTGTTATAGCCCTTTCCTGTGTCTATCATATTACACTAACCTAAGAGAAAGAACCAGTCCACAAAAGGAACCAAAACAATTATGGAACATTTCCCTTTATGGAACTGAATAAACACAAGCTTATGTTCTTTGCTTTGTCTCATCTAATATAGTTTATCCTGTCACTATTTCTCATTTTCTGTCATTCAAAGGATCTCAGTTTTCAATACAAGTGAAATCTAAGCACAGTGGCTTTTTATTTGACAATGCATAAAGTGTGATGTTTAGCTGAAGGTCAGTGCTCTCACACCCACACCTGCTTTTACCTTCTCCATCCCCATCATGGAGATGAGATCTCTCTCATCACAGTATCTTTTCCCTCCTTAGAAAACCTACAGAGATTTCCGATTGCAAGGGGTCCTGGACTCCACCTTAAACAGCAAGACCTATGAAACAATCCGGAACCGTCTCACTGTGGAGGAAGCCACAGCATCAGTGAGCGAAGGTGGGGGACTGCAGGGGATTAGCATGAAGGACAGCGATGAGGAAGACGAAGAAGACGATTAGACCGTTTGGTCCTAGAGTCCACTGGGACAGAGTCTTGTAATCAGTGCATGTCTTTAGTCTGTTAGTTAAACCCATTAGGGAATTTTCTGTCAACTACCATGCCCATGAGATGTTTATCAATACAACTGCCATTTTAGCTATGTGGTACCAAGATTAGCAAATGACCTTCATATCCACTGATTTCCTGATGTCCACGTCTATATGTTTACAAGCAATATGGAGCACCATTCTTTAAATACTGTTCATGGAGAATACATAGTCTTACCACTAGGCGTGTCCCTGTTATCAGCAAAGATCAATGATGCTTCATTCATGTACTGTGTATGCATTGGTGGTAAATGGATGTGAGGGCAAGTATACCAAGTACATTCACTGTGTTTCACGTATGTGGATGCCAGTTAATTAAACGAGTACATAAATAAATTAATTAAAACACATAGATCTGCTTTGTGTTTTTATTTTTATTTTTTGAAAAACAAAAGGCAAGTCTCCAACAATCAACTTTTGATTCTTTCTGTTCCCCTAAAACTAAAAAATGAACCCCTTGTGTCCTTGTTAACCCATGCTTTCATTTACTCAAATAATTAGCCAAAAACGGATGGCTACATACCAATGGATTGATTCTCTTAATTGCCATGGCAAGGGGGCAATCCTATCATGACTTAACATCAAGCACACAGTTCAAAACTACTGTCTTCTGTCAAAGTTTTCTCCTTTTAAATGTTATTTTGCTTTTATGTCTCAACTGTGTATGTAAAAACAAAAAAGAATATTTAAATTACAACCCTAGACTAAAAACGTGTTTATAATAAGATGTGGATATTTCCTTCAGTAGATTGTAACCATAATTTAAATTATTTTGTTCCACACTGTTTTTTATATCTGTCATGTACATTGCATTTTGATCTGTAACTGCACAACCCTGGAGTTTGCTGCAGAGCTATTTCTTTCCATGTAAAGTAGTGGATCCATCTTGCTTTTGCCTTATATAAAGCCTACAGTTATGGAAGTGTGGAAAACTGTGGCTTCTCAATAAATATTCAAATGTCCTAAGAATATACGTTTGGGTCTGTTTTTCTCTGTCTTCTTTGAATGCCAGAACTGAAACACAACAAGAAGAAATAGGAAAGGGAGGGAAGAGGTAATTTTCATAGAGTGTTCTTGAAACTGTTGGAGTGTGTCGTTTTCAAATGCTTGTAGCTCTCCATGAGAGACTGCCTAAAATTCCACTAATTCAGACTCCACTAATTCAGAATCCGTGGGCATTTGGACATGTTGGACAGATTACGCTTGCATTATAGGATAAATAAGGGTTTGCTAAGCAAGTAAGTAGTGTAAACGAGAGAAATGTTTCTCCTGTACGAAGAGAAGGCCAACAAACTGTTTTTAAGCACCACTTTAACAGCAGTGTTTGCATTCAAACAAAGTGTGTGCCAATTATATATGATTCTTATATATTTGTTAAAGCATTTTACAAGATTCTCTAAGATATGGAGTACTCTACTAACTCCTCAGGCCCTGTCAGCAATATAATCACCTAAGTTTGTAAGAAATTAAACATTTTGTAGCCTTGTTTGCTTTATTTGCGTCTGTCACTAAACCAGTCTGATCTTTCCTGGAAGCTGACTGAGGCTTTAGGGAAACAGCTACTTTTCCAACAGAACCAGGTAGAATGGTCACCAGTTGTTCTCTAAAAAATAACCACTTTAGACAACATGTCTTGCTCTGTTTACTTGAGGTCTGCAGGTACAAAGCAACAGTGCTTTCTGCCTTTGTGGGCTTACAAAAAGAGGTCCTATTTATTGAACAACTATGCTATGTCAGGCATTCTGCATGTATTACCTCATTTAAATCTCACAACAACCATAAGAGGAGAGAACTATTGTTATCCTCATTATAGATTAGGAAATTAAGTTCAAAAGGGTTCCGCTAACTTGCTCAATAGTTAACTCTATGCAGAAGCATTAATCCAGAGATAAGAGCATAAAACTATTAATACAAATGGTGGGGATACGTCTTTCAGGTATGACAAAACTTTGATTGCCCAGGGGCACACAGTTAAGTCAGAATGGCACAGCCAAGATTTTTGAAAACATATTTTCATTATATTTTGAGTTGCAAAATGAAATCATATATCTTGTAACAATTAAAATTTTTTTATCATTTTGTTTGAGATGGAGTCTCTTTCTGTCAGCCAGGCTACGGTGCAGTGGCACGATCTCTGCTCACTGCAACCTCTGCCTCCCAGATTCAAGCGATGATCTTGCTTTAGCCTCCCAAGTAGCTGAAACTACAGGCATGTGCCACCATGCCCAGCTAATTTGTGTCTTTTTAGTAGAGACGGGGTTTCACTATGTTAGCCAGACTGGTCTCAAACTCCTGACCTTGTGACCAGCCCACATCGGCCTTCCAAAGTGCTGAGATTACAGGTGTGAGCCACCGCACCCAGCCTACAATTTTAAAACATGCAAAGAGGGAATGTCTGTCCAGTATATGAAAGTTAGCAAAAGGAGGAAAATGTTCAGGAGCCCTGCAGGAAGGCTAAGTGAATGGGTTAGATAACTAACCAAAGGGCACAATGTAAAAGTCATTAGGAAAACTAAGCCAGAAAAGACTTGGTTTCCAAAACCAAGGTTAAATTAAAAACTTCCTTCAAAAAAAGATTCCATTGCCTTGCACTGAGGATCTTGTTAAATAGCACCCCCAGCAACCCTGGGAAAGGGGGTATGGGTAAGGAAATGACATCAGAACACATCAGAAAGCACTGATCACGTTATCCTTGACCACTGCTGGCCTCAGTTTATTCTGACCACAAATGCAAAGCCAAGAAGACAGCTTTGATATTACTTTTTGTTTCTTTGGGATGGTATCTTGAGTGATCTTCTTTTTTCTTTTTTAGTTTTTTATTATACATACAAAAAGTGCATGAATCCTAAGCCTACAGCTCAATGATTTATCATAAAGTGAACACAGTCGCGGAACAACTACCTAGCTGAGAAATAGAACATACCGAAGACCCCCGAGGACCCCATGTCCATGCTCTTTCCCAAATTCTACCCACTCCTTACACCCCAAAGGTAACAACTATCTGATTTCTAATGGCATAGAATCGATCAACTTGCTGAGTTTAACCTTTTTGTCATTGCAATCACAGTACATATTCTTTTGTATCTGGATTCTTTTGCTCTACATTACGTAGTTGGTGTAGTTGTGGTTCATTTATTTTCATTGATGTATAGTAGTCCAAGTTATAAATAGACCATAATTGATTTAGCCATATAAAAATATTGTTTTACATTTTGGGCTATTGTGAATAATGCTGCCATGAATTTCCTTGTACATATGTTTTGGTGCAATTGCTGGGTCCTGGAGTAAAGGTATTTTCCTTTTCAGAGGATGTGGCCAGTTTTCCACAGAGGATGAACAAAGTTATGCTCTCACCAGCAGCAAATTAAAGTCTCCGTTGTTCCACATTTTTGACAACATTAAGTGTTGTCACTCTAATTTTTGCCATTCTGGTAAGTGCTGTGGTGGTTTATAATTGCAGTTCACTACCAAATGAAATTGATTGCCTTTGAACTTGTGTATTGGGAACTTCGATAGCCTCTTTTGTGAAGTGCCAGTTTAAGTCTTTTTAAAACATGCAAAGTAAAAGAGGGAGCATCTGTCCAGTGTATAAAAGTTAGCAAAAGTAGGAAAATGTTCAGGAGCCCTGGAGGAGAGCTAAGTACATTTTTTATTTGGATAGCCTCTTTTGTGAAGTGCATGTTTAAGCCTTTTATTCCTTTTTTTTTTTTTTTTTTTTTTTTTTTTTAGTAAGAGGAAAAATTTAGAGCTATTTGAAGGCTGATAAGGAAGAGACCACAGGAAAAAGTGCCAGTTAGATGTAGGAGATATCAAGGAAATTGTGAACCCAATAGAAAGGCGTTCACTTTATGAACAATTGGTCCACAAATACTTGAGTACATACTGGTCAGGCAGGCACTGTGCTAGGAACACCTGGACTCTTTCTGTTCCATTCCCTTCATCAGTCAAAGAGACCTTTCTAAAGGCAAGCATGATCCCGTTCCTCCCCTAATTAAAAGCCTCCAATTCTTCCCCTCCCCTTAGAATGAAACCCAAACTCCTTAAGGTGGCATTCAAGGCCATGAACAATCCAACCCTTGCCTACTTCTCCAGTCTCTTCTGTTAACCCTACTCCTCTTACTCCCAGGGTTCATCCACACCCACCACCTTCAACTTCATGCTATGCACCATAGTTCTTCCCGCCCGGGGCCCGCCTCCAAACGACCTCATCTCATCCATCAAATCCCCACTAAACTGGATCTCCCCAAGGAAGCCTTTCTAAACACCACCCTCAGTTCAGCATCTATTTCCTTAGTATATATCCTCATGACAGTATCTACTTCTCTTAGTATTCACACTACTCATGAATGGGTTATGTACATTGTTACATGTTTCATATCTCTTTTCTCTGCTTCAGGAGGGTACAGGCTATACCAGCTTCTCCACCCTGTCCCCGAGGTACTCAATAAATATATGACAAATAACGAAGGCTGAAAGTACAAGGATGGAGATGATCTGTTGCTATTCTTGTAGAACTTATAATATAGGTAGTATGCATCTTCCAAAGACACAGACTAAATATTATAAGATTCAGAGGCGGGAGAAGGAAAGGAAGCCTTCCTTGATGAAGTAGGCCTTAAAGAGCCCATAGAGAGGATTGGGAAGGACAAGAACAAGACCAGGTGGAGGCCAGGGGACGTGCCACTTGACTGGAACACCATAGAAATGGGAAACTATTCTCTTCTCTGGTGGATTCCCAGTGCACATAGTAAACACTCAACATACACATGTTAACTTAAGACATTAATGCATATGCCCAGTGTGTTAAGAAAGCCTGCTTCATGGGAAAGCTTAGGCAAGAGGTTGGGAGAGATTATCATGGGAAGAGTAGATTGAAGTGTCAAAGGAGGACATTTAGTTCCACTTAGTTTGGGTTTGTTGGTCTGCATAGCCAAGAACTAACTACTATTTTTAATTTTTTCAAAACATTTAAAGAAATTTTTTAAGTTAAAAAAAATCAAATAGAACAGAATTATATGAAACAAAACGTTCAAGCCTCCCCCCCCCCAACACCCATTTCCCCAAAGTAGCCATTGCTAACAGATGGGCATATATTCTTCCAAATATGTTCAAATCATATACAAGTATATTGGAGATTTTATATATATATATAAATGATCCCAATATATAAATGAGAATCATCCTGAGCCTACTATTTGGCAAATCACATTTTCCATTTATCAGTATAGATAGGATCATTTGTACCTCTGCACATATAGACTTTCCATATAGACCATATAGACCACATATAGACCAGTACTTTGGTAATGGATGTAATGTATTTAAGGAGATTTTCTGGTCAAAGAAGAAACAGGAGCAAAATAAGATAAACTGAAAATCTAGGATGAAATTAGGATGGATCAAAACATAATGGAGGAAATGAGCCATCTGTGGAAGTGACCCAAAAGACTGTTTGAAAATGTGTGACTAAAGAATTTCTGAAACACCCCAAATCCAATCCCAGTCTAACTGCACTATATCACAGTTATCTGTTTATGTGTCTGTCTCCCTGCTAGACTACTGCCAACTAGTTGAGGTCAGGGACTGTGTATCCATTTCTGTATGCCAGTCTGGTGCCTGGGATGTAGTAGGCACTCAATAAATGTTGGCTGAATTGAACGCGTGCACATCAGCAATGTACACCTGAGTATGATCATGACCAAGAAAACATAAACTAAATTTATTGCAATATATTCTGTCTATAAGGAAGGAATTACTAAAGAAAGAATTACAAAAGAACATGGGGAATCATGATGGCTTTAGAAAATCTATCCACCTCACCTCAATTTTCAGTGCAGGTATGAACAGCCACACTGTCATAAATTTGAATTTCTATAAAAATTTTAGGAAATCAACAAAACAACAAGAGTTGTGTGACTAGTGTTTAAGCACGAAATTGAATAAGTTCATTTCCTTTAAATTTTAAAATTTAAATGTGTTCTCTTTGTGGCTAATTTATATCAGACACATAATTGACAAATCTGAAATGAAGTCAAATTAGGCACAATTCTGTAATATTTGGTAAACAAATTTTTAAAAATCAGTATTCATCTTTTATTCAAGGTTGTTTTGCTTCTTCATCTAAATACTAAAATTATCATCTGTTTTCCTTCTTATGAAACCATGCATTTCATCTAAAGTTGTAAATCTGCATTTGTTGTAACTAAGCAAAACATGAGAAAAGGGCTGACGATGGTGCAATCTGCCAGCAGAGTTCTCTACCCTGACAGTACATTGAAGGTCAAAGAAAAACACTGAACAACAAATTAATCACAGCCACCAGCTAACAGAGGGATAAAACGATTACAATTAATACATACACACAAGTACAAATTAAGAGGAATGCAAAGGCAACAACAAGCAAAAAGTACACAAATAAAATTTTTCTTGTTTCCTAAGAATTGATGGTGAGATGGCCAAAAGCAATTGTAAACATGGTTAAGTTGGCATATTTCCCTCTGTCCATCAAAAACAAGTTGGCTTGTTTCCTGGGCAGCGAATACAATTGCAAAGAATAAACAAGGTTTTGCTTAAAGCAGGAAACATGTGATTAAAGATAGTACAAATTTCAGAGAAAGTGTCAGAAATTTTGGAATGTGTTTAAAAGAAAATCAAAGGCAACATAAGAAGACAAATACTGGTGGTATTTGGTGCAAAGAAAAGTACAGTTTATGTGGAAGCTATGGCTAGGTTTCAAATTCTAATGTAACTATATTATTGTAAACAGGACCACTGAACTATGCACCTCACTCAGTCATCTCCTACACCTCCTGGAATAGGGCTTTGAGCATGATAAATTCCTCCACAGTATTTTTTGGTTTGATTAGTCTAATTTTGAATAAAATTTTAAAAGTCAGACATCTGTAATCCCAGCACTTTGGGAGGCTGAGACGGGCGGATCACGAGGTCAGGAGATCGAGTCCATCCTGGCTAATCCGGTGAAACCCCGTCTCTACTAAAATATACAAAAAAAAAAAAAAAAAAAAACTAGCCGGGCGAGGTGGCAGGCACCTGTAGTCCCAGCCACTCGGGAGGCTGAGTCAGGAGAATGGCGTAAACCCGGGAGGCGGAGTTTGCAGTGAGCTGAGATCCGGCCGCTGCACTCCAGCCTGGGCAACAGAGTGAGACTCTGTCTCAAAAAATAAAAATAAAAATAAAAATCAGACATCAAGATTATAGATTAAAAATTCCAAGGCATATGAAGGATACTGACATCACAATGTATTTGGAAAATCTGAACTCTTCAGAGCTCTAATTAAATGACAATCAATAAACTTCAGGTTGCATCTACTCTTTGTCATCTCCAAACTTCCATAACAAGGCTGCTATACACACAGTCTTAGGTTAATATGCTCTTGGAGAGCACAAGGAAAAGTTGGTGCTGTCCTAGGGAAGAAACTTTCACAAAGCAAACTGAGGGCAGAGGTGGAACTAGAGACTTAGGAGTTGATCTTGAAACAAGCACTCATTTCTCTCCCAGTAAATTAGAGAAAGATGACCTCTGAGAATAAGGAGGGCTAGATTTTGTTATTACAAATGATGGAGCTCAAACCATTCTATTTAAATATTGAAGTAAAGATGAAAGCAAGAGACCGCAGGATTTGTAGACCATTGGGCAACAGGTATCACAGGAGCGAATAGAAGGAAGAGGTTGTGAGCATAGGTTCTGATAGGTTCTGGGGTCAGGATGACCTTGATCCAGATTTCAGATGATCAGCGGTAATCATTAGCCACGTGACCTTGGGAAAATTACTTCATTCCCTACCCTAGGTATTGCCCATTGTTATAAGCTCATTGGGTTGTCATCAAGATTAAATGTATTTCCATGTGTGAAGTGCTAAAAAAAAAAAAAAAAAAAGGCATACATTCCAAGTGCTCAACAAATGTTAGCTGATATTTTACTGTTAGCTTCTTTCTTTCTTTTTTTTTTTTTTTTTTTTTTTTCTTGAGACAGAGTCTCACTCTGTTGCCCAGGCTGGAGTGCAGTGGCATGATCTCAGCTCACCATAACCTCTGCCTCCCAGATTTAAGTGATTCTCCTGCCTCAGCCTCCCGAGTAGCTGTGATTACAGGCACCCTCCACCATGCTTGTCTAATTTTGTATTTTTAGTAGAGATAGGGTTTCACCATGTTGATCAGGCTGGTCTCAAACTCCTGACCTCAAGTGATCCACCTGCCTGACTCCCAAAGTGTTAGGATTATAGGCATGAGCCACTGCGCCTGGCCTACTGTTAATTTCTTAAGGATTTAAGAGCCTGCCACATGTTTCAGGTGTTGAACAGATCATAGATATGGCCAAGTCACTACCCTTAGAAAGCTG
This sequence comes from Piliocolobus tephrosceles, assembly GCF_002776525.5. Taxonomy (NCBI): domain Eukaryota; kingdom Metazoa; phylum Chordata; class Mammalia; order Primates; family Cercopithecidae; genus Piliocolobus; species Piliocolobus tephrosceles. The sequence goes on from NC_045435.1 coordinate 73,999,223, forward strand.
AATTCTGCTACTCACTGTTCTTATTCCATTTCTTCCCAAAAGAACAGCGCATGATCAGTGGTAGATTGGGCAGCAATGTGTTAAGCAGCGTCAAGAAAGGTATTCTTGCTATCCACTTCTTTTTTTTAGCATTTGCTTTTATGCCTTGAAAGGGAAGGATTTGTTCCCCTTGTCTACATTTCTTCACATTCTCCTTCACTTGTCTTTGACTATGGATCTCAGTAAATAATTATTAAAGGAATGAATAAATAAATGAGTTTCTTTCCATGTCTCCCCTTCTTCATCATCACTGGTTTAATTTGTGTTTCCCTAGAAATAGACCCCAAGACAAGAATTCTAGTGCAAGTGGTTTACTTGGGAGGTGATCCAGGAAACACTAATAGAGGAATGCGGGGAAAAGATTGAGAAGAAAGGCAGCCACTATGGGTAACTGAAGTTTGATTTCTCTGGGAAAATCTGGGAGCCAGTGTAGAACATACTTTTCAGTTATTCCTCCTGAGGAGTGAGAGAGCTGGGGTATTTATACTCCAACTGTTTTTTCATTATTGGTCGAGGACAGCTTGGGGGAGAGAGCAGGCGATGTTAATTCTCCAGCATTTCAGACATGCAGGGCTGATGGGCAAAGCAGGCTCTGATCATCACAGAAAGCCCTAAGACAAATAAGTACAAGAACAGCAATGAGAAGTCAAGCCCAGTTGCAATGAAGTGGTAAGAGAGGTGGGCAGGACACCAACATTATCTGCTACAATCACCCTTCTGCAACCCAGGACAGAGTCTGTGGTCAGTGTTGGTCTAAGAACAGCAAGACAGAATTAGCAGTTCTCCTGCCAGAAGCATTGCCTGGCCAGGCTAGATTTGGAAGGCTCTCAAGGGTGGTGAAATAAATTCCAGCCTTCAATACAGTGGAATACAATGGAGCCGGGAAAAAGAACAAAGTAGATCTATAAAAACTGGTACTGAAAAATGTTCAAGATATATTGCTGATATTTTATTTAGTTAAAAAAATATCAAGAGGCAGACCAGCATTTAAAGAACTCTCCCATTTGTTTAAAAAAATAAGCAAATCTATTTATGTGTGTGTGTGTGTTTTTTCAATAAATCAAATGAAGAGTTATCATTTTGGCTTCCCAGAATCCAAATCCATGGAAACTGAAGGGGAAGGGATGTTCCCTCTCCCTGCCCCTTACAACTAGAATGTGCCTAATAACCAGATGCTCTAGCTCAGAATCTTGACTCTTGAGAAAAGGACCAAAAGGCATGGCAGCATTGAATAACTCTCCCTGGGCCTCGGGATCATTGAGGGGCATCCAGGAACTGGTGAGTGGGCCCAGCAAGAGCAGCCCACGCATAGTTGCCTTGTGGTTGCTTTTGGCTGTGCCTCACCTCACTGGTCCATTGGTTCCTGATGGAGCCTGTGTCCCGGCCTTCAGCCAATTCTGGAAGCTACTGTGTAAACTCCTTTTCTGCCGTCAAGTTCTACTGTTAGGAACTGAGAGCAATGGCTGATGTAGGAAAAAAAATTAGAAGAAACTAGTAAGAGTGGTTATCTCTGGGAAAGGGGATGGCAAACTTCAGATGGAAAAGAGATTTATTTTTCAGTTCAATTTGTGTTTAATGTTATTATTGTTTGATTATTTCAACCCTGTGCATTTACCATTCTTTCAAATTTAAAACATTTTAAAAGATTGCATTTCAAACAACTTTGCTTTTAAAAAGTGTCCCGGTCGGGTGCAGTGGTTCATGCCTGTAATTCCACCACTTTGGGTGGCCGAGGCGGGCGGATCACAGGATCAGGAGTTCGAGACCAGCCTGGACAACATAGTGAAACCCCATGTCTACTAAAAATACAAAAAAAAAAAAAAAATAGCTGGGCATGGTGGCAGGCACCTGTAATCCCAGCTACTTGGGAGGCTGAGGCAGGAGAATCGTGTGAACCCGGGAGGCAGAGGTTTCAGTGAACCGAGATCGTACCACTGCACTCTAGCACAGGTGACAGTGTGAGACACCGTCTCAAGGAAAAAAAAAAAAAGTGTACTAGTAAAGGCGGTACCTGGACAAGAAAAATGTAGCATTAAAGTGTAGTCCTAGCAGCAGACACAGGATGGAAGGTTAAGTATCACCCTCTAACCTCTGCTCAGGTCCTCTTACAAAGAAGAGCTTCTTAACCTGGAGAGTTTGGCTAGGACTCAAGAGGTTCATGAAGTTGAATGGAAGTGGAGATAGGAGGCAGCAAACTACAGTAGCATTTGTAGTATTTGTGACTCTGTGACCAATGGAAATCTCTATCACATTACAGTTGTTATGATTTCTGAGTGGTCAGTGCTTCTAAATTACCTTAATTATTAGATCCGCCACTAGATCTTATTTCATGCATTAGGAAAGAAGCATACCAAAGAGATATCTGCACTCTCTTGTTTATTGTAGCATTATTCACAAAAACTAAGGTATGGAATCCGCCTTAGTGCCCAGAAATAGATAAATGGATAAAGAAAATTGGTGTCTATATAAATGGAAGACTTCTTAGCCTTTGAAAAAAAGGAAATTCTGTCATTTGTAACAGGGTGGATGAACTCAGAGGATATTATGCTAAATGAAATAAGCCAGGCACAGAAAGACAAATACTGTGTGATCTCACTTATGTGTGGAATCTAAAAAACTCAAATTCATGGAAGCAGAGAGTAGAGCAATGGTTACCAGGAACAAGGGGTAGGGGATGCAGACAGATATTCTTCAAAGGGTACAAAGTTTCAGTTAGGCAACATGAATAAGTTTAAAATCTAATTTAAAAAAAGAAAGAAGCATATATATCACAGTATCACACATTTATTTTTTAAGGTTTTGATAACTACATTATTAATATGATTGATATCTTTTAAAAGCCTATATATTTTATCTTATTCATTTAAAAGCATTATTCTGGGCAAGGCATGGTGGCTCACACCTGTAATTCCATTACTTTCAGAGGCTGAGACAGGAGGATCACTTGAGGCCAGAAGTTCAAGACCACACTGGTCAGCATAGCATGACCCCATTTCTACAAAAAAAAATTTAAAATTAGCCTGGCATGGTGGCATACACCTGTAGTCTCAGCTATGTGGGAGGCTGAGGTGGGAAGATTGCTTGAGCCCAGGAGTTTGAGGCTGCAACAAGCTAAGATTGCATCATTGCACTGAGCCTCGGAGGGAGACCCTATCTCTAAAATGATAATAACAAAATTTTTTAAAATGAAAGCATTATTCTGAGAAGGGGTCCGCAGGCTTACTGGACTGCCAGTGGGGTCCATGGTGTAGTACCTGTGTGCACACACACAGAAAATTTGAGAGCATCTGCCAAAGCTCTTCATCTTTCTCTTCCTCATCTTTTTGCTTTATCCATTGACTCTTATCCTAATTTATTTACCTATAAAGTAGCAACAGTGTCCTTTTCTTTTTCTTTCTTTTTTTTTTGTACAAAGCACATAAGCTGTATGCTTTTACTTACTTTCTTTGTTTTTAGCAGGAGGTCTCACTCTGTCACCCAGGCTGGAGTGCAGCAGTGCAACCATAGCTGACTGCAGCCTCAAACTCTGGGCTCAAGAGATCCTCCCATCTCAGCCTCCTGAGTAGCTAGGATTACAGGTGTATTCATTGTATTTGGCCTACTTTGACTTTTTTGAAAGAAAGTCAAACCATCAAACTGGCCATAACAATTCAACAAATGATAGTCTCTGGTTTATTGTTTGAGGATATTAATAGGTCATATTTTTGTGTTTCTTGGAAGGATGAAACTGTGAATGGATGAAATTAGTGGTTATGAGCAAGGAGGGGGGCAGGGTGGTCTCAACTGGCTAGCTGTGAGTTTCCACTCTGCCATTCAAATAAACATGTGGCCTTAGACTAATCACTAATACCCACCAAACCTCACTTACTTCGTCTGAAGAGGAGGATAACCAGTCCATTTGCTTTATAGGGTCACATTGTTGATACAATAATAACAATCATTGCACATGATTACCATACCCACAGGTGCAGAAACCAGTAACAGTGATTGCCTCTGGGGAAAAAGAGACTAGAGATTTGAGGTGGAAGGGAGATCTGATTTTCACTACATATTATATTACATTATTTGAATTCAATTAGAGTTAGTGATTATTATTATTGCATCCAAGAAAAAGTGAGGAAATACAAAACTTTAATCTACTAACAGCCCTATAGTTGATCAGTATTCATTTATTTACTCCTTTATGCTAAGTGAAAACTTAATTTCATCTACAAACAGAAATCAAAAGAGAATACCTACCACAGCAAACTCTGTTAAATAAGCCGATGCTCAAAGTTAATTAAACAATAAGGGCTTGATCAGCTTTCCTTTGATTCTCCTAGCAAGCCCTTATTCATAAAACGTTAAGTTTCTCCTGTACATTACTTTGTACCACTTCCACTCCCAAGGAACCTATGGAGGTGTGGGTGGGACAGTCTGGGAAGACTTCCTTCTCTTCAGTTAAAAACTTAGCACCTTTTAAAATATTAGTAAGGGCCAGGTGCAGTGGCTCACACCTGTAATTCCAGCACTTTGGGAGGCCGAGGCAGGTGAATCACTTGAGTTCAGAGACCAGCCTGGCCAACGTGGTGAAACCCTGTCTCTACTAAAAATACAAAAATTAGCCGAGCATGGTAGTGGGCACCTGTAGTCCCAGCTAGTAGCACCAGTGTATTCCAGCCTGGGCAACAGAGCGAGACTCCATCTCAAAAAAGGAAAAGGAAAAAAAATGAAAGTAAAAAATAAAATATTAGTAAGGAGAATGAAAGCACCAGCATACAACATTCTGGAACTGAAGAAAATGGAAAGTCAGTCAGCCTGTTAGTTACCAACAGTGACTAAAAATTTTGATTTGCACTGAGCATTGTCTACAGGACTGTGGGGAAAAGGTCTATGTATTTAAACTAACATGAAGTTTGTCCTGTCCTTTGACACTGAACACACATATGGGGAGAAAAGCAGTTGTACAAAATACACTGCTATAAGCTGAGTGCAAGGGTGTACATGCTAGAAATATAAAGAAAAGAGAGAAAAATTCTTTGAGTCATTTGATGCATCAAGAAACCAAGCATAACTATGGCCCAGGTGATGAATGACACTGCAAGGACCAAAGCTGAACAAAACAGATCCCTGTTCTCCAGGAGTTCACAGGCCAGGGGGCTTAAATGGCAAAGTTTTATTCACAAAGGAATGTTCAAAAGGGGTGGTGGAAAGAAGGACAGCATCCTAAGAAATGAGTCTTTAAAATTGCCAACACCACACGGATGCTGTCAGCAAAATATAGACTGTGGGAAACTCTACATGACAAACATCCTGATTTTCTCAAGAAGTAAATTGCAAGGACAAAAAATAAAAATAAAAAATAAAATAAATAAATGGAGAGAAATCTATAAATTAAAAGAGACTTAAAAGGCAGAACAACCAATCATACTATGTGAACCCTATCTGGACCATAATTTAAACAAAGGATTTTTTAATTATGACATTTATTTTAAAAATTGGAAATGTGAACACTATTTGATGATGTTAAAGAATTATTGTATTTTAGGTGATGGTCTTTTAATAATGTATGGATAACAAAGTATTATGTCTGGGGCTTGCTTTAAAATAATATGAGGAGGAAATAGATAGATATGTAAATGAATCAGGATTGGCCATGGATTGATCTTATTGGGGCTCGGTGATGGTATATGGGTTCATGATATTAGTCTGTGCTTCTTTTGTGTATATTTGAAATTCCTCATAATAAGATTTGGCTATTTTTAAATCACCACAAGAGATACAGCAGAAATCAGAGTAGCAACTACAAGCATGCAGTTCTCTGGTTGCATGGGAGCTCAAATTCAGCAGAAAAGTCTAGCTCGTGCAGGTAAATAATCCTCCTGTTTGTACCTTCTCTTCTATTTGTGGGGTATGGGCAGGACCCCTCTTCTCATTTCTAGTACTTCCTTTGGCTGGAGCTCCTGATTCTTTTTCTAGGCATGGTAGTCATGGTGAGAGGTTTGCACTGGCCCAGCTCTTCTCATGAGTGTCCTCCCTTTCGGCCAGTCAGGCTGCATTTGTAAAACATCTGGCCGAGGCCAGAACCCAGTTGTTTGGGAGCCCTTTGGAAGAGACAGAGACCACCATGGCCTCATTAGCCCCAGGCTCCTGCTCACTGGGCTCAAGTTCAGGTGGCCAGATGAGCACCCACGAGCAAGATGTAGAACAGAAGGTCTAGAAAGTGTAGAGGAGCCAGACATGGTGGCTCATGCCTATAATCCTAGCACTTTGGGAGGCCAAGGCAGGGGGATCACTTTGAGGTCAAGAGTTTGAGACCAGCCTGGCCAACATGGTGAAACCCCATTTCTACTAAAAATACAAAAATTAGCTGGGTGTGGTGGCACACACTTGTAATCCCAGTTACTCGCCAGGCTGAGGCAGGAGAATTGCTTGAACCTGAGAGGCAGAGGTTGCAGTGAGTTGAGATCATGCCACTGCACTCCAGTCTGGGCAACAGAGGCAGACTCTGTCAGAAAGAAAAGAAAAGAACGAAAATAAGAAGAAGAGAAGAGAAGGAAGGAAGGAAGGAGGGAGGGAAGGGAGGGAGGGAGGGAGGGAGGGAGGGAAGAAGGGAGGGAGGGAGGAAGGAAGGATAGAGGGTCAGCAGCCCATTTTCTGACTAGGGGGTTCTCAAGAGCAGGGAAGTGAGAAGTCTTCTCAAGAAAATGTTCAAAGCCTAAAGCAATCTGGAACCACCTGCATGCCAAAAGGGATGTGACACTGGTCTCCTTTTTCTCTGGATGCTTCTCTCTCTGGATGTCTTTTCCCACGTCTTCCTCTTTTCTGTTACCTAGGTGTGCACCGTTCTTTCTACATTCTAAGTTCTCTGTAATTTGGCACCCAAGTCTGCCCTGGGTAGGAATATACGGGCAGAAACAGCAATAAGAAACCATTTGGAGTCTATCGAATTGGTAAGGATTTTTTTTTTTTTTTTTTTTTTTTTGAGATATAGTCTCACTCTGTTACCCAGGCTGGAGTGCATTGGTGTGATCTTGGCTCACTGCAACCTCTGCCTCCTGGGTTCAAGCAATTCTACTGTCTCAGCCTCCTGAGTAAGTGGGATTACAGGTGACCACCACCATGCCCAGCTAATTTTTTATATTCTTAGTAGAGTTTCACCAGATGTATTTTTAGTAAGTTTCACCATGTTGGCCAGGCTGGTCTCGAACTCCCAACCTCAGGTGATCCACCCACCTCCGCCTCCCAAAGTGCTGGGATTACAGATGTGAGCCACTGAGCCCAGTCTTTTGTTTTGTTTTGTTTTTTAGACAGGGTCTTCTCTGACACCCAGGCTGGATTGCGGTGGCGCAATCTTTGCTCACAGCAACCTCCACCTCCCAGGCTCAAGCAATGGTAAGGATTTTTTAAAAGATTATACCTAGTATTTGTGAAGGTACTGGGGACAAGGAATTGTCACGTCCTGCTGACTGGAGTGGGACTAAATATGTATCCCCTTTCTGAAGGGCAGTTTGTCAGTTGGTATCTAAAGCTTTAAAAATGTGCATATCTTTTACCATAGTAATTCTGCTTCTGGGAATTTGTCCTACAGGATTAGCTATGCACAAAATTCATGTGTGAGAATGTTCCTGATGGAACTCTTGCAAAAAAATTGTAAACAGCTTAAATATCCAATGACAAAGGACTAACTCACATGAAAGACATATAGTGAAGTGCTATAGAGACATTAAAATAATGTCTTAGTAGCATATTTAAAGCATGGGAAAATATTCATGCTATATTAAATGGAAAAGCAGATTATAAAGCAGCATGTATCATATGATGTCATCTTGTAAATGCATAGAAAGAATATACACCAAAGACTTGTCTGTGGTTTCTGGGTGGTAGGATTTGTGCAACTTTAATTTCTCTTTTTTGTAATTCTCTACTTTTCCCAAAATTTCTCCATCGATTACTTTTTAAATCAGAAAAAAACCCACCTTATTTACAAAATCAAATAAAAGTAAAGAACAGAATAAGAATTTGTTTGCCCTCTTCTTTCCTCTCCTCCTCTAGTCAGCCTGAACAACCATTGTTATCAAAAATAGTTATTATAACCACAGCAGTGAATACTCTGTTTTGTATTGCCCAGCTACAAGTGCTGAGATCCTTCTGTGCATTTTCTTTTAGTCCTCCTTACCTATGATGAAGCAGATATTTCTCTTCTGTCAAAGATGGAAAACTCAGCCTTGCAGAGAGGTTTAGTAACTTGCCTGTGAACACACAGAACGGACAAGCCAGGCTTCTATCTTGATCTGATTGCAGAAGCCACACTGCCTCAAAGACACTTAGCCCTACAAAGCTCAGAAAGGAGTTTTATGTTGTGTCATAACGTTTTAAGAAATGCCCTGCCCCAAGGAGACCCAAGTTCCACCCAGGCCAGAAATCTGTCTCTAGAAAAAGCACCAAGCAATGAGCTGCCAAAGGGTGAATCTACCCACACATCATGGAAATGCCTGCAGAAAGTCATTATTTGTGATTTTAGCCTGTAACTTCTGCTGGAGTGAGAAGTTTTTAAAATTTGTTAACCTTACTGCCAGGGAATTCTTTGGGTTTATTTCTGGTTGCTTGTACTTTTTTTTAACTCCACCCTTTTTGAGAGTCTTATATCACCCCACCATGCCCATCATCCATTCTCCAATACTCCAATAACAGCAAATAGCTGGTTTACAGAGGATACTTACTTATGCATTCCTATTGGTTGAATGATGGAATGTAAGTTCCATGAGGGCAGGGATTGTGTCTATCTCAGGAAGCACTGTTCTGTATGGCATCTAGATGGTGCCCAGTATAGAAAGGCTTAAGATAGCTAAAGGCTCAAGATGGCTAACTAATGAATGAATTATATTGCCTTAGGTCCTATCTCCTCTCAATTTTTTGGGACAAGAATTATCTTTTTCATTTATGTGAATTGGAGCACCAGCTCTTACCTTTCGCTTGCCCCCACCTTAATTGCTTTGCTGTAGGTTCTTGGTATCTTTCTTGAAGTGCTGAAGTCGGATTTGTAACGTGTGTCCCTGGCAGGATTCACCATGGGTTTGCACAAAGGGATTGTCAAGTATTTGGTTTGGTTTCTGTGTTCCAAGGCTTTTTCTTGCTAAAATAAACTTCCCCACCCTCTCCCAGAGCAAAATAGCCAGTTCTGCTAACTGGGTCACTTGCCAAGGAGCCAAGATTTTGTCTTTTTTCCCCTGGTCTTGTCTAGGGCCAAGACCCAGTGAGTTGAGCTCTAAGGACTTGCCAAGGCTTTCTATTAATGCCAGTTCCTACAAACATCCCAGACCCTGTCCTCCTGACCTCAACCAGATCCTCCACCTCCAAAGGCAACCTGCTAGATAGTGTCTCTGGAAAGTTTGAGGCAGTCTGTAGCCTGAAGTCATTCACCTAGAACCCCGGGGCAAGGGGTACAGATTCAGGTTCACAGCTGCCACTCGTCTGCTGAGGTTGTGGGTGAGAAGAATGCTGCAAATGAGCTCCCTTGATTAAGCATTCTTGAGCTTATTGCAGGTTCCATAAGAAGCTGGATTGACTGCCTGGCTCCAAAGACAACTGTGTTAGAAGTCTGGATGCAGCTTGTTTTTAAAAGTCTAGAGGAGAGGCCAATTAATTGATGTGGTTGTCTGGTCCAGAGAAAGAAATTAAAAGAGCATAACTCAAGAGGCAGGTGGGGAGTAATGTCTCTTTGGGGAATTGAGGGATGGGAGCAAGTCAAACTAACTCCACTAATTCAACAGATATATAGATATTATAATATGTATACAGAAATATAAATAAGTATATTTAACAGATAGTTAGAAAAGTATACAAATAATAAGTGTACACAGTTTGATGAACATTCACAAACCAGAACCCAGATCGGGAAACAGACCTTTCTCAGTAGCCCAGAAGCCCCTCTCTTCTGTCCCCAAATGTTGTCTATTTTGAATGGAATCACGCAGTACCAAGTATTTGGATCTGGCTGCTTTTGCTCAACATTATTTTTGAAACTCATTCATGAAGTTGAGTGTAGCAGTAGTTTGTTGATTCTTATTGATGTATAGTATTTAATTTTGTGAGTATACCACTACTTATGGGTTCCACTCTTGACGGTTATTCAGTCAATTTCCAATTTAGGGCTATTACAAATAGTGCTGCTGTAAACATTCTAGTACATGTCTTTTGGTGAATACGGGTACTCATTTCTGTTTGGTATATACTTAGGAGTGGTGTTGCTGGGTCATAAATAATGCAAACACTCAACCATAGTAGATACCGCCATGCAGTTTTCCAAAGTGTTTGTCCCTATTTCCATTCCGCCAGCAGCACAAGCCTGTTGTTTAGTTTTGGGTTTTTAGCATGGTGCTTAGGAGTACACCTCTGAAAACCTCTTACCAGTTACACGAGCTTTGACATGCTACCCAGCTTCCAAGAGCCTCAATTTTCACATTTGTATGATGGAGATATCTATTATATACACTGGCTTCACAGGATGATGTTGAGGACTGACTAGGGTGGGTATTAAACTTAGTGCTGTGACATGCAATAGGCCCTCAGTAATAAGTAATCATCTACTAATTGCTACCCTAGATTCATCCCTAAAAAGGGAGAGTCTGTGTGTGTGATGAAGGCAGCAATGGAAGCAGAAAGAAGAGATTGATTCCTTTTTTGATTGATTGATGGGCTCTTTGCAGTATTTTAGAGTTCTCATTTTGTCTTCACCTAAGTCAAGCTATAAACTCCCGGGTGGAGCATCAGGGATCTTTACCCAGGTAAAGGAAAGATGGGATTCGACTGAGAGCTCCAGAGATTCGGGCAAGAGAGAACTTTTCTGTTTGCCGGTAAACACGAGAAGTTCTTATCAAAGCCAAACAAAATAAACAAACAAAACAGAGCTGAGAGATTCGCTTGCAAAGCGATCACAACGCTTCAGGTTCTTTTTCAATGCACCATCCAACTCAGATCCACATTGCCTGGCAAACTTACAGAAGTTGGGGGAAGTCTGAAATCGGTTTCCCTCACCCCTGTACCCCTTCCGGTCCCTTTTCCCTGCCGGCTTAACTCCTGCTCTCAGCACTTAACGCTAATACCTTTGGGCAGGCTCCACCGCGGAGTTTAACCAGCTGCCAAGTTAAATAACGCGGAGGATCCTAAGCCGTCTTCCCAGGGAGTCGGAAACCGACATCTCTCAACTACGCAGGGCCAGTCAGTCACCAAAACGCCTTTTAATTTCAAACATGCATACACGTGTGTGTGTGTTATATCATATATAAAAATATATCATCATCGTTCTCTTTAAACGATTATTTCCTTTGGGTTGCACACCAAAATCGCGTAGCAAGTGGAAACCCCAGGTAGGCGAGACGACTTCCTTCCCTCACTGCGCCTTACAAAATGACACGTCTGCTGGCAAATTGCTGCACGCGGGTATTGGATCAGATTCCTAATTAAATAGCATTTCTAGCGATGAGTTGTCGATAGTATACAAGTATATACATACGTACATACATATAAACAATATGCATATATATGATTTGCATATATATGTTTGTGAATATATATGCATCCAGGGCAGAGAGGAGAGCACTAAGCTTGCACGGATAGACTGCAGACCTGCTCTTTTAGGAGAATTCTTCTGGCCTAGAAGTGTAACGCTGCCCAGATTTCCGAAGACTCAGCGAATGTCCTCTGATGTGATCGCGGAGGGAGTTGGGAGGATCCTGGAAATCATGATATGTTTGCACCACCGCCCCTCCCCCTACGCCCCCGCCCCGGGCTGCAAAGCCGGTTGCCCCTGGCTAATAGGCGCCTTTCCTGCTCCAGGGTGAAAACTAGTCTGTGGTGCATTGAGATTTGCAAACCAGTCCCTGAATGCCAGGGGCGCTGCAAAACAGCCGCCGGGTGCAGTGGGCCGGGCGCTCGGCCACCCTGGCTGCGATCATCGCAGCCTCCCAAAGGATGCGGGCAGATGCAGACGGCTCTGGCCCATCTGTCCCTAAAGGCCTGGGACTGTGGTCGCGTGCTCCGCGAGGGTACCCGAAACCTGGGAGCTCTCCGGCGCTCCCGGCCTCGGGTATCTGGGGCTCTTTGTCTCCCGACAGCACTAATCCTGAGAACAACGCGCACCGAAGGCGGAGGCCCCTGTGCTTTGGACAAGCCCGCCACGGGCAAGCCAGTTCGAATGTTTTCAATAAAATGCTTCCTGGGGAAAAAAGAGAGGATAGCAAAAGAATTTCTCTTCAGAAGTTAATCTATTTTCAGCAGCGGTTAAGCGCGGCACCAAGTAAATCAGATTCTAAATGTTCCTTTGGAAAGAAGGAAGAAAAGGAAGGGAGGAAGGAAAGAGAGCTGGAGGGAAGAAGGAGGCAGGGAGGGAGGGAACAGGAAAAGATATCCCTTAAACCATAAAGTTTGTTTGTTTCAGGGTTGGTTTTTCCCCCACCCCCCAAAAAAATGTCAGGAAGGAGCGGAGTCCCCAGTGCCTGTGTTTCCCCAAACTCGGGAGCCGCGAGCAAGCCTTCTCCCTCCAAGCTGCTCTGCTTCCTGGGGAGATGGCATACATAGGGCGATGTGTTATGTATTGCAACCAGATGAGAAAATAATAACGATTTTTAAAATAATAGTGCTCCTTGTCATCCAGAACCAAGATATGCATGCCACCGGGGCTGAAATTGGAACACTTTTTTGGAGTGGAAATGCTTGCCTTTTTCTTCCGTGGTGCAAATGTGTGAGCTTTTTGCGCAATAAAGGGATTTTCTTCTGAGGTTGTCTACACCGCAAAAAGGCATCTGCTAATTTGTCCTAAAGAGAGGGCGATTTCTGGCATTTTTTAAAAAATGTTTTTAAAATAAAAGTCATCATTACAGTGCTTCGGGTTAGTGACCATAAAATGGCCAGAGGGAAGGGGCGGGAGGAGAGGCTCAGCTCTAGCCGCGCCAGTCATATTTAATATGCTTCCCATAAGAGAAGCTCCTGTAAAATCAATAGACAGCCGCCAGCTGTGCTTAAACCTGCGCTTTCAATTAAAACACTGCGCTCCAGTCCTTGAGGTTGGGCCTGGATCCCCAGTCAGTGGTGTGCGGGTTGCTTGGCCAGGGCGCGGCGTCGCACCGCCGCGGATTCCAGAGGTCGCTGCCGGGGTCAGGCCCCGCAGAGCCACGGATGCGCCCGGCCTCGGCGTCCTGCTCTTCGGCGTGTGAAGGACACAGGCCGCCGAGGGGCCTCAGGCCTAACTCTGATGGTGTGTTTCCCTACCGCCGCCGGGAGTTTGAGGCCCAACCTAGGGCCAGATGGCGAAGAAGCCAAAGCATCCGGCTCTCGGCTGAGGCGCTCCGAATGAAATAGGCCTGGGGCTGAGGCCTAGGGCTGGCGAAGGCGCCAAGGTGGATTCGGGTCCGGCGGCTGTGCGTGACGGGCTGCAGCCCACGAATCGGACGGCCACGGGCTTGGGCGCCCGGGGATTACACAGGGCATCCTAAGACTCCTACCCTGGAGCGGAGCGCTTGCTGCGGCCTAGTAGGCCTCGCTTGGGCCGCCACTGAGTGCCTCCCGGTCAGGCGGTTTGCTGGGTCCTCCTCTTGACCCGAAGGCACCAACACCTCCAACGTGGAGCTTGTGTACCTGTTGGGTTGGGAAAGAGACTGGGACTTCCAGAATGTCACCATAGCGTCAGGCCACTTCTACTGGAAAATCATGCTTTGAGGGACAGACTTCTTGGGGAGGGAGGGATAAGATGACTTTATTTTCCGTAAATGAATGCACATCCCTGAAACATCTGCTTAGCCCTGGAGCCCCATGTTGCCCTTCATGTCGAGTTATTTTGGATTTTCCTTTACTGAAAATGTGTAGGTGGAAAAAATGTCACCCCAAATCCCACAGAACCCTTCCACCAACTCCCTAAAACGGTGAACTTTTAATTTCTGTAGTTGTCCCTCTAAAAAAAAAAAAAAAAAAAAAAAAAAAAAAGGAAAGAAAAAGAAAGAAAGAAAAGGAAAAGAAAGCCCAGCCTCAAAGCAAACAAACAAAAAAAGATGCTGTATATAAGAATGAATTTGGAGGATTTGGGGACAGCGAACGGAAATCTCAGCACTCCCTCCACCATGCGCCACATTTCCCCAGTCCTCTATTATTCTGCCTGAAATCATCTCGTTTACAGAAAATATTTGTTTGCACTATTAGTTGGTACTGGAGTTAATTACTCAATGTGTTAACGTGAAGTAATATGTATAAAAGTAGGATCAGTGTTTATTGTGTGGGTGAGCTGTTGAGCGGTGCTTGAATAAACTGCAATTAGGGTTAGATAGAGATTAATTAACATGTGAGTGGCAAGGTGTAAAATAGTTTCCAACCCTCCACTTCAATATAATCTGCAGGCGAGGGAAGGAGAAGTTTGTGGAAGCTAATTAAATACTTTCATAAAAGCCAGTGTATTCACCCAACATTTGGAAAGAAAGGCACATTAGGGGCAACTTGTTTTTACCCAAATGTTTTCTTTCTGTGGAGGTAGCACTCCTTTGTGATGCTGGAGAGAGAGAGAAAGATGGCTTATGCAGCCACAAAAAGCGATAGAAATGGCAAGGCAGGTTCATGGGAAGCCCTTGGAAGCCTTTCAGCCTGATGAAGCTTTCAAACCAGCAGATCTTTCAAGCTGCTGCGGAGAGCAACATTTACCCAATTTGGAAAAAGGGTTGGGGTGCAGTACTTGTGGCAAACGGGATCCACAGGAGAGTCGGGATAGAAATTCGGGTCTTGAGATGCTGCAGGTGTATTGATATTGTTTCAATGTTGGGGTGAGTTGGTTTGTTTCATGTTTGGTGGGAGGAGGGAATAATCTGTGCTCTTGTGTTCACATTAACATAGGGATGGGGGTACCCTGGGTCTGGAATTCTGTCTCTCTGAACATCTTCTAAATTAAATGGGCTATATGGAAATGATCTCCTCCAGATGAGCAAGGCTCTAGGCTTAGAAATCTGGTAGTTTGGGGAGGGGGTGGAAGGGTGATGTTACGGGAACAGACTTAGGATTGTGGAATTTAGGGGCAGTTCCAGAGTTTGGCAGGGTGAGAGCATTAGCCTATTGCAGTCCACCTTCAAACCACTTTCCCTCAGGGACCTCTCTCTGTTCCCTCTCTTTTCTTTCCAAGTACACCTTTCCTTTTCCTTACCTGCTATGTCCAAATCATGTCTAAAATTGCACCTCAAAGGAGCGGCAACTGGATGGGTGAGTAGAAGGAAAGAGACGTTTTGAAGGGAAAAAGGGAGTGATTTGCCTGAAGTTAAAACTAGAGCTTTTCTGCCCCGTCCCTTAACGTTCTCCAGGGATGTTTCGCAGCACGGAGGGCCCTAGGACGGGATACTCAGCCCCCTCAAGACTTGTTCCTGGGTGAAGAAACAGAGGGTTTACCTCTACCACCACTTTCTCTGGCTTCACATGATCGTGTGTCTTTGGAGATGGAATTCACTATCAAACCCTGTTTGCTCATATTATACCCACCGTAATCCTCTTAAACTGTGGTTGAGGCTACAAAGCTCGTGGTCTTGCAAAAGCTAGCTAGCAAGATATAATTGTCCCGCGAACAAAACCGGCCAAAACTTTTCAAAAAACCCCTGCACCCCTCCTCCCCCTTTCCTAAACCTAATTCTCTCGCTCGCTCTCTTGCTAGCCACCACCATCCCCCTCCAAAAGAACCCTCAGCCTCGACCACTTTTGTTGTCGCCAAGAGCACCCGGCCTGTTGAAAGTGCTGGAGCGTCTTTGAGCAGTTTGTTGTGATACGCAGGTGGAATGGTCTGCAAACAGATGAATTCAGCCCCTCCAAACCAAGCGCGGAGCGCGCTGCTTTTGTGCGCCAGGCACAAAACGCTGAATTCCTCCGAACTTACTTGGGGCCTGTCTGGAAAAGGGTCTTTTCTTCCCTCTGCTTGTACCTCTGGCCACACTAAGTCTCTGCCCGCCCCCCTTCAGGCCCCCTCCCTCTCCTCTCTGATAATCCGTCTCTTTATTTTAGAAAAACACAAAACCCGGTTCCACGCGGTGCTTTAGTGGCTAAAAGTGAAAGAGCTGCCTTGGCAGAATTCAGCTCTATGAATCACTTCGGAAAATTGGTTCGACTGAATGGCCTTAGGAGGAAAAACGTTTTAATAGGATCCAGGGGAGGTTCTGCTGTTTCAATCTGCTCCTTAAACAGGTGGAGATTGGACGTTCTCAATTATACAAACAGTAAGTACCCATCAGCTGGGAGAGCTGCCCTCCGAATCCTTCCCGCACGCAGCCCTAAACCAGAAGCAGAACCCGGCTTTGCCTCAGAAACCCGATCATAAATCAACAATTCTGATCTATTAGGATCTCCAAAAGTCTTCCACCTCTTGGTTCAGTCTTCCCCAGCCTCAGACTCAGAGCCAGCCATAAAGCCGGAGGCGCACCTGCGCTGCGCGGAGGCCCCCGAGATCCCTGCGCGCGGCCTTGCTCTCCGTGACGCTTCGGGGTCGTAGTTAGGCAGTGGGAGCTCTCTCCCGACCTCCGACGCCAGCCAAGGCGAGCTCATTGCTTTTGCATAAATTAATATTTCCCTATTAACAAGTTCCCCCCTCCAAACGCGGCGCCCGCGTCCATGCGCCACATCCTAATGAGGTAATTATCATTTGCGCGTGTTCGGGGCTGGCGCCGGTTCCGTGGGTAAATGGCAGTTTATTAGCACGATGCCCAGCTCGGCTGCGGAGGGCTAAGGGATACTTCGGCTACTAGACTGACACCCAGGGGCCCTTTTGGGCGCTCCGTGTCCGGGACCCTCCGCCCTCCCCGCGTCCCCCAAACCTGCAGGCCTCCAAAGTTGTGAATCACGCACGGAACTCTGCCTAGGTTTGGGTTTGGGTCCCCCCCCTTTCCTTCCACCGGCAAAACCATCACGATTCCTCCCCCTCCCCCTCCCATCTCTTCCCTCTTTCCCGATTCGCAAACCGCTCGCACTTTCCCGAGGGGAGCGCGGGCGCCAGTTGCCTCCTTTTAAAGTTTGAGGGGCGGTGGTGGCGGCGGCCGGCAGGCGCGGGGGAACACAGGGGCCGCTACGGGAGCCGCGCCGCCGCCCATGTCATTCCACTTCAAGTGACTTCATGTGATGTCAGCTGAATGTAAAAGACAGTGATCTCACGCGGAGGGGAAGATGTTTGCCATCAAAATGTGACAGAAGAGACACGCTGCATGGCTCGGAACGCATCTCCTTGGTGGTGGGGGAAAGAGGTAAATGCGAGGTGGCTCTCCGGTCCTCTTTAACTTTGCCCCTTCACTGTCCAGCTCCCAGCACGCGTGGCAGAGGCCTGGGTCCAGGGAAGGGCTCAGGGGGGTTAATTTGAGACTCTTTTCTCACCGCCCCCCCCCCCTTTCTTTTGTAAACCCTCCCCCTTCTTCCCCTTTTCAAAGTCCCAGGGCAGGGGCTGGTGGGTTCCTTTGCGCGCTGGGTTAATGGGCGGTAATTTGGTACCCTTGGGTGCACTTTGTTTTGCCCCCGTTCATTTGAATGCAAATGGGTGACCCGGGCCCGACTAGGTGCTTATTAAATTGCAGTTTTCCCCCCTGCCTTTTCCGGAATGCAGACTTAGAGGAGAGAGGCTGCGCCCTGGCCCAGCCTGGCTCAGCTCAGCTCCGCGCGCCATGGCAAGCTCGGCTTCCCTGGAGACCATGGTGCCCCCGGCCTGCCCGCGCGCCGGAGCGTCGCCGGCCACTTCCAAGACACTGGCCTTTTCCATCGAGCGCATCATGGCCAAGACGTCGGAGCCCCGCGCGCCCTTTGAGCCCCGGCCTGGAGCGCTAGAGGCGGACGGCAGCCAGGGCAAGAAACTGCTCAACCTCTGCTCGCCGCTGCCCTGTATGATCCCCCTCCAGCCCCTAGGCTACGAGGTGCCGTCAAAGACACTGCTCAGTTACTCCGAGCTCTGGAAAAGCAGCCTCCGGGCGGGCGGCGGCGGCGGCGGAGGCGGCGGCGGTGGCGGCGGCGGCGGCGGCGGGGGGGCCCCAGTGTGCGGCGCCAGCGGCTTGTGCAAAACCAACTGTGGCGTGTGCTGCAAGGCCGAGCTGGGCCTGGCGCCGTCTGCGCTGCCCGCGGGCAGGGTCATCAAGCCGCAGGTCATCAACCAGGCTGTGGGGCTGCCGGCCAGCGGCTCACTCTACTACTTCAACTACCTGGACTCGACCGCGTACCCGCCGTCTGAGCTCCTCAGCGGCCACCTCTTCCCGTCTGGCCTCCTCAATGCGCAGGCCCCCGCCGCCCTGGCTGCTCACCCCAAGCTCTTTCTGCTGGAGAACGCCAAGCTGGCTGGCTTGGCTGCGGACAAGTTCCCCCATCCGGCTCCCTATCCCCATAAGGAGCGCTTGCCGGCGCCACTGGAGCAGGTACTGAAGGAGAACTCCGCCCTGACTGCCGAGCGCGGAGGCGTCAAGGGCCACAGCAAGCTGCCAGGGGGCTCCGCAGATGGCAAGCCCAAAAACTTCACCTGCGAGGTG
Organism: Piliocolobus tephrosceles; assembly: GCF_002776525.5. NCBI lineage: Eukaryota > Metazoa > Chordata > Mammalia > Primates > Cercopithecidae > Piliocolobus > Piliocolobus tephrosceles. Next base: position 74,017,750 of record NC_045435.1, read on the forward strand.
TGCGGCAAGGTGAGGCCCAGGGTTCGGGAGCCGGGAGGGGCGACCGGCGGCGGCGGCTTCCTTGGGGCAGCCTGGAATGCCCTTCTTCAAGCTGAGGAGCTCCCCAGTAGTTGACTACCCAAATTGGGAGTCTAGTTGGGCCTCAGTTTCCTATTCTGTAAAATGGGGATGCCTTTGTCAGCGGTCACACAGTATCCGTGTAAGCAGGAGTTTGGGAAGCACTTTCCAAACTGAAAAAGGTTCTGGTTTCTGAAGGGAGTATTGGTTGGGGGAGGTAGGCTGTGGTCCCCCCGGGACTGATTGTAGGCCCTCGGACAGACGCACCACATAGGCCCCCCCATGTCTTCCCATAGGTGTTTAATGCTCACTATAACCTCACCCGCCACATGCCGGTCCACACCGGAGCCAGACCGTTCGTGTGCAAAGTCTGCGGCAAAGGCTTTCGCCAGGCCAGCACGCTCTGCAGGCACAAAATTATCCACACCCAGGTACGTGGCCCCCGGGGTCGGGCCCAGCCCTCGCGCAACCCCCAGAATCTTAGTGATAACACTGGGGATAGGATGGCCAAAGATTATCCCTTACCCTCTAGGGTTGAGAGGAGGGAGGGGGTGTCCCTTCCAGGTGTTCCCGAGGTGGCCTCTGGGCCAGGGTCTTGGCCTTACTGTGCGCTTGCCCCTCTTCGCAGGAAAAGCCGCATAAATGCAACCAGTGCGGCAAAGCCTTCAACCGCAGCTCCACGCTCAACACGCATATCCGCATCCACGCGGGCTACAAGCCCTTCGTCTGCGAATTTTGCGGCAAAGGCTTTCACCAAAAAGGTAACGTGCCGGGCGAGGCCATCTCTTCTCACCTCACCTCAAGACTTGGGTCGCGGCTGGTTGGCAGGAAAGCAAAGAGGGATCTGGAGAGAGAAGGCGAAAGCGGCAGGCGCGGGTGCAGCATTTCTTTAGAATCGGGTTGTGCCTGGTGTAGGGGAAAGCTCTCCTAGCGGGGTTAGTAGACCACGCTGTATGTAGGCTGGGTGCACAGAGAGACTCGAATTCGAGAGGTGGGAAGGAAGTCCGGAGACAGAGGGAAGGGATGTAGGAAAAGGAGAGGGTATTGCCCTATAGAAAAGGGTTCCGTTTGTATCTGGGACTTCCCTTTCAAAAGAAAAATATTGGAGGCAAATTCCTCCCGGGAACAATTTAAGACTGGGGGAAACCGGTATGATCCTTGCCCCCGGCTCGGATTTTCCAAGGCACTTTTGGATCTCCAGGTGGTAGTTGGGGGGCGAGAAAGAAGTAACTTTAAAAATAAGAAGAGAAAAAAAAAAAAAAAAAAAAAAAAAGGACGAAGCCCGGGGTCGTGCGAATTTCTTCTAGCGAGGCATCAGCCAGGAGAAGGACTCGGTGCGTCTCTGGGCTACGCAAAAGTTTCCCGGCCGGCGGAGCGCGGCGGGAGGGACGCTGCACCAGCCTCTGTGGCCCGCAGAGCAGGAGCGCAGAGCGGCTCTGCGGGACTCAGTCTCGGTCTTGTCAGGAGAGCACCCGGCTTGACGCTTACGAAGTTTGACAACTTCTGCACTCAAAGAGGTCGCGCCCGCCTAGCCAAGCGTCGCCTTTTTTGAGCAGGCACCTGGGCTGCCCCGGGACGCCCGCCTCTTCCTCCCCACCATTCTACTCCATAGCCCCACGTTTTTTGTTCTTGATCTCTTGTAGGGAACTACAAGAACCACAAGCTGACCCACAGCGGCGAGAAGCAGTACAAATGTACCATCTGCAACAAGGCCTTCCACCAGGTCTACAACCTAACCTTCCATATGCACACCCACAACGACAAGAAGCCTTTCACGTGCGCCACTTGCGGCAAAGGGTTTTGCAGAAACTTTGACTTAAAGAAACATGTGCGCAAACTCCACGACAGCGTGGGCCCTGCTGCCCCCTCCGCAAAGGACCTGACTAGGACAGTGCAGAGCTGAGAGCTACTGCCTTGCCCTTCCTTCCCTCCCTGTACCACCTGAAAACAGATCACACATATAAACTTATTTCTAAAATTAAAAGAAAAAAAAAAACTATAGCAGAGAGGCTAAAATCTATTTATCGAAACCAGCATATTTTTGGAAAGCTAAATGTTTCCTCGATGACTGGCAGCAAACTCGTGGCCCCCACCTTTGTATATTCAGGAAACTTATTTAAATCCAGTGCGCCGAAACGTATTTAATTCCAGGCCTCCGCTTCTCCTGGGGCAGCCAGTTTTAACCCCAGCCTGTCACCGTGAGCGCCCCAGAAGAGCGCGGCGCCCCTAACCATCTTTATACAGCCATGTAAATCCTCCTGTACAAGCGAACACGGAATATATACGTATATAACTCAATAAACAGAATCATTAGTGCGCGTTTTTTTCCCCCTCTCCCCTCGCGGCGAGGTCAGCTCAGCAACCCCAAAGAACGAAAAGGAATTAGGCATTTATAGCATTTCCTTCCTAAATGCATCAACTTTGGGGCGCTGGGGCCAGGGTTGAGGCCAAACCGGTGTTCTTGCTGCGCTTGTGTGCTAAGACCCCCAGGAGTGAGGGCGAGCAGGCCTACGTCGGCCTACAGCAGGTGCCAAGTTTTTATTTGGTGACTGTTCAGACGCTTGGGATTCTGGGTGTTGCCTTATTTGGGTAAGCAAATTCAAAGAAAAGGGTTAAAAGCAACTGGGTGTTAGGGAGCAGCTTTTGGGAACGTCCTTGAGCAAAGCGCCACGCCCCGTGAGGGTAAGTGGTCTACGCCCTACCCCACCGAAGCGCTTCTGGGCACGTCCCCTTCTCCAGGAGACCTAAGGAGGGCAACCACCGCTCCCAATCTCCCTTGGCGGCGAGAACTGGAGGGTAAGGGTCCCCCAACCCAGCCAGAGCCTCGAGGCTCACTGGCCTGCGCTCTTGGTCTGGGGCGGGCCTCCTGGTGCAGAGAGCCCTGCCGCCGGAGGGCGCGCCCTGGCTCCCAGAGCTCGCTGCCGCCGCCGCCGCCGCCGCCGCCTCCTGGGTCCTGATTACCGCTCCGTTAGCCCATTTCCTGAATAGCTATCTCTGCCGCCGAGCACGCTGATGAAATGATCTCACGCTTGCTTTCTAAGTAATGACCCAAATTAAGAGAGAAAACAGAGACCCTTCAAACAGCATTACATTAATCATCTAATCATTCCCAGGAGGGGGCCGGCCGCCGCCGCCCCGTTTGATCCGAATCTGGATAATCAAGAGCTCGGATTACTGGCGCGTCGCGCCGGGCCTCCCCCCACACACACTTTTAATATCCGCGCGGCGATTCAGCCCACGTCTTTTGGAACAATGTTCCCCAGCGCCAGGAGGAAGTGCGGCGCGGGGCCCGGGAGTGCGCTTCCACGCAACCTCTCCATTGAGGGGGCGAGTGTGACTGGGAGCTGACCCCACGCGGATTTCCACTGCGGGAGGCGACTATTTGGAAGGAAAGATGCTTAACGCAAAGGGCACCCCCTCACTCCCCTAAGTAACTCGGAAAGTGATTCGAGTGCGGGTTTCCCAAACACCTGGTATACAGTAGGCGCTCAGTGCTGCGCGTGCCAGTGGTTTCCATGAGCGAAAACCCTGTCATCTCCCGAGGGCTTGCTCTATTTCAGGAACTTAACACACATCCTCTCCAACGGTGACTATAACCCTCAAGCTGGGCGTGATTATTCCCACTCTACAGACGGAGAAATAGAGGCAGAGACGAACTATGTGACATGCCTGGGGTCACCAGGCTTGGTAGAGCAAGGATTCGAACTCCGGGGGTTTTAGGAGGCCTACGGTTCAATGGAGGAAGAATCTCGGGGTTGGGGCTCGGAGAAAGACGCTCTGGGGCAGGGTGGAGGTTCTGTCCCGGTCAGCCAACGGTTCTGTCCCCGCCCGCCGCCCAATTCGCGGACCCATTGCGCGGGGAAGGAGAATTGTCGATTTTGTTTGCACAGAGGACGGCGACAGCTTCCTCAGGCTGTCGCGGGGGTATTTTTAGTACCTCCGATTCAGAAATAGGAACGCGTACATTAGAATTCCATTTCCTGAAAGGAGAGCGTCCTCGTTTTTTTGTATTCCTCCCCTCCTCCCCTCAAGTCTAGGAAGACGCAGCCAGGGGAGGGGGGAAGAGGAAGCGAGGGGGAATTTAAATGTTAGCTCGTTCTGGCTGCAGTTCGCTGAGGGGAGATTGGGACCCAGAGGAATATGCAGATTTAACTCCGAAATCTCGGTGGATGCCACAAACCCCAGGAAACCCCAGGATGGGCGAGGAGGACTTGGCGGCTAAGGATATGAAGATATCGCCTTGCTTTTCCCAGACATCTATCCCCAGGGAGATTGCAGGCCGGTTTAAGGAGTCAACTCCCTTTCCTTGTCCTCATATAGTACAATAGTGTTTTATTAGAGCTCTCCCCCCATTATGTATGGGAGATCTTGGGTGTTCTATGACAGTGCCCTATGACAGCCATGTCAACCAAAATCTTTTCCTTCCTCTGGAGAGGATCCTTTGCAAACGTGGTTCTTGAAGACCAGACAATGACCAGGGCAAGCTCACGTTTTTCTTAAATAGCTCCAAAAACTTTGGGTGAGGGACAGATACCACAAAATTTCATGCAAAGTCTTCTCTTTTAAAAGTTATGGGACAAGTTGGCCTGCACGTGGAAATCAGGGTCAAGTTCTCTTTAAGAAGGAAAGATAAATAAAAGAGGGAATGCCTTTCCTCCCCACCACCTCCCAGGGATACAACTTCCTAATCATCAAGTGAGAGAACATTCCTTGAGAAAGTCTGTATTAAGTTTTCACGGAGAGAGACTCCAAGGGTCCCCCATCTTGTAAAACTGGAGAAATTTGCTTCCAGGCTTACAATTCTGAAGAGGGGTGGGGGCGTGCTTGCTTGCAAACTAGGCAACAAATAATAAAAAACTCATGCATAGAGGTGGAGGCATTTCTCTCATGGACTGCTCATCTCTGCAGTGGTGGAGGGAGGAACATTAACTGTAGCTCAGGGGTATAATTGAGTAGAGTGTCTTGCACACTTCAACATCCTTGGGGTTGTTTCCTCATAAGTTGATTGTTACTTAACCTCCACGCCAGCTTCTGTCAATCGCTCTCACCTGAGAAGGTGTTATTTCACATCTGGCGCTAATTGTAGATAAACAGAGTTCTCTGTTATCTATAGGGCTTAGTTCTACTTTCCACAAGTTTGAAGTCACTCCTAGGTTTAAGATGTCGGCTTCCTTCAGGTGTGGGATTCAGGAAAGGATTCCTTCACCTGAAAAGTAGTACAAGGAGAAAAGGAACCTTCTGCCTGAATTACAAAACACCTTTCACAGCCAGTACAAGTTCTAAAGCCAACACTAAGCCCTTTCAGTAACCATCTTAGCTATTCATCCTTCTTAGTGATTCACCATGCATCGGAATTGATGGGTGAAAGGCTCTGTTTTCTGATTTTTCTCTCTCTTAAAATCAAACTGTTTGCATGACTTGTAGTTTACAATATTAATAAATGACTTAAACAAGGTAGTCATCAGCTGCATATTAATATTCTAACCTTGATTAAATTGAAGAGGCTGCCCTTAAAAAATATTTTTAAAAAATCAAATTGCGGGGGAGGGGAATCCTGTCACAGACACAAAAAAGACTCCAATTATCTTTTCCCCTACAAGATGTTTGTTCTGTCCATGACTGCTCACACTTCAGCAATCTTGCCAGCAAGACTCAAAAAAAAAAAAAAAAAAAAAAAAAACCTTCTTCCAAAGCCACAGCCTCGTACATAACAGATTGTACAGTCCTATTGCCTTAGGCGGGTTAGAGGTTCCTCTCTGCAAAGAGTGACACAGAAAAGTTGCCAACATCCCAGACACATTTTGGGGGGCACTGTGCTCATTCTTGCCTTAGCCGCAGAAGTGGGTCTAGATGGTCCCCATTTTGCTGTTTGGCTCACAAGCGAGTAGGGGGCTGCTTGAGCCAGGCCCAAGAGTTACAGCAGTAAGGCGTCCAGGTGTGCTGGTGGTGAGTGGGCCGGGGGAGGGAAGGAGGTGATAAGAGGGAGGGTGGGGGGGCTGCCAAAGAGAGGACAGGAGTCTTGAGAAAACGCTGGGAAATAAACAACCTCAAGGCAGCTGCGTTGCCCTTTTCCCTGCACTTCCCTCTCAAACGTCTGAGCAACCAGTTTGCTCCTAGAAACATGTTAATTGCCAACGGAGCTCATTAAGGCATGCACATGCAAAACACAGCAAGAAAGATTAAATGGACAAAAGCGCAATAATGAACTGTCAACAATCGGGCCCATCTACGCGACCAGGATCACTCAAGAATGAGGCATTTAGAGGCAACAAAGGATTGTCTGGGACAGGAAGAAAAGACGACCTAGACTTTTGTTTAGTCAACACAATTGATTACAAATGAGAGATTAACAGGATAGCTTCAGATTTTTTTTAAAAGAGGCAGAAAAGAAAAGTCCAATTAAGTCCACCGAATGTTAACTACATTGCGTTCCATGCCTAGCCCCAAAGAAATTCTCATTAAACCATCCCTGGCGATCCCTTTTGGAAAGTAATTTGTCTCCCTGATGGAGCAGAGAAAGAGAATCGTGTAAAAGAAAGCGTTAGTTCTTGGCACAATGAGCTTAGGAGACACACTAGAAAGAGCCAAAGGGGGAGTTAATGAGCATCTGACAAACTGCTTGGATTCAGGCCTAGAGAACAGCGATGAAAAGATGAAATTGGCCAACAACTATTCTTTATATCAAACATAAAAAGGCCAATCTGAAATGGGGCTGCTCAAAACTGGTTGAAAGTACATAGCCCAAGAAAAGGGAACCACGGCCAGGCCCCTTGGTGGACAGTGGACAGATAGTGTGAAGAACTCAACAGGCCAAGAGTTAGGAAATAGGCAGAAGGGTGGACTGACTCTCCGTGGCAGAGCAAACTCCAGCCACCAGCCCCAGGCCTTTGGAGGTGCTGATTTGAAGCTCTTGGTGCCCATCCCCCACCCTCTGGATGTTTCTTTCATGAGTGAAAAATGAATGTATCAGGCTAGCATTCGAGGGTTCCCCAAAAGTTCTGATAATTTGGTAATTAGCTGCTGGCAATCAGCAAGCCACCCCCCTCTTTTCTAGACCCATAGGCCTCCCAAGGGCACCATATGTTACCAGCTCACATTCAGTTTTTCTACCCTCCTTTGTCCTAGTGACCATTCAAAACCCTCACCCTTAGGTGATTGCCTTCCTAATTCTGCATGGAGCAGAGATGGCAAGGAAATGAAGACATTGATCCTGCCACGGCTTTGTGGAATAGGTCATGAAGCATTTAAATTATTATAGTTGTTCCTCTGGCTTTAAGAAACTACCTCATTTTAATGTTTCCTTTTTTGAACAAAGTAGGTCAACAGTATATGTCTATATGAGACACATATTACATTTTAATTAAACATAAACGTCCGGGCATCCCAACAGCAGAAGTGTTAAAGAAGTTCTTTTACACTCGGTGTTCAGCAGAGCCAGGTAAACAGAACCTAGAGGTGTGACAGGGTTTTTAAGTTTAGTCCATCAGTTAAGCAACCCAGAACAAATTCTCTGGTTTCTTAATGCCTTGTTGATTCCATCATTGAGGTGGATGGGTGCCATCTCAGATACTAGAGTGCAGCATTTAAATCTTGATTCTAGGTTTTGTATTCTTACTCTCAAATCCTTGGTAACAGCTATCACATTTCTGAGGGCTTGGCTTGCACTTCCAGGCTTTGCTCATGCTTCATGGAAAAAAATATATTAGTGTCTAGAAGTTAGAAAGGAGGAAGAAGAAGTATACCAAATTCAAAATAAAAACAGTCATCTAAGATTAGAGACTAGCTCTGGTTTTCAAAGCACAGAAGTGTTACAGAATCAAGAAGGTGTGTTTCAGGAAAGGGAGGTGAAAATGAGACTTTTCTACTGCAGAGAGATCAGAATCTGATACAGTTAATTCTTCACCAAGGCATCCTGTTAAAGCTACATGGCCCAACATGACTGTCATTGTTTCTCTCCTTTCTTAGTGTTTTTCAGCCCTAGGTCTTATTTGGAGTTATTTTGCCTCAAAAAGTTTCAATGGTGTCCCCAGAGTTTCCAAATGTCCTCACTTTGCCACTGAAGTGGCTGGTGCTAAGGAAGGATGGCATGTTATCTTTTTTTTTTTTTTTTTTTTGAGACGGAGTCTCTCTCTATCTCCCAGGCTGGAGTGCAGTGGTCGGATCTCAGCTCACTGCAAGCTCCGCCTCCCGGGTTCACGCTATTCTCCTGCCTCAGCCTCCCGAGTAGCTGGGACTACAGACGCAGACAGGGTTTCACCGTGTTAGCCAGGATGTTCTCCATCTCCTGACCTCGTGATCCGCCCGTCTCGGCCTCCCAAAGTGCTGGGATTACAGGCTTGAGCCACTGCGCCCGGCCCCGGCATGTTATCTTTAAGAAGAAAGTGGTGAGTGGTTAGGAGCTTGGGGTGTGGCATAAGAGCAAGCTGAGTTCAAATCTTGTCCCAGCCACTTGCCAGAAAACAGCTTTTATCTCTGTGTCTTCATCTGCAAAACAGAAATATTAAGGATACCTACCTCTCAGGGTTGTTGTGAGAGTTAAATGAGTTAACACATACAATTAGAACTGTAGAACAACAACTGGCATGTATATACTAAGCATTCCAGAGGCCAATATTATTAGAAAAACTCAAGTATTAAAACTTTTATACAATACTTTATAAAGAAACTACCACTGTTATCTTGTTGACTCCTCATTTTTTTTTTTTTTTTTAGACAGTGTCTTGCTCTGTCATCTGGGCTGGAATGTGGTTGCTTGATCACAGCTCACTGCAGCCAGGTGATCCTCCCACCTCAATTTCCTGAGTAGCTGGGACCACAGGCATGTGCCGGTCTGCGCCACCATGTGCCACCATGAGCCACCATGCTCAGCTAATTTTTAAAATTTTTGTAGACAGTGTCTTGCTACATTGCCCAGGCTGGCCTCGAACTCCTGGGTTCAGGCAATCCTCCCTCCTCAGCCTCCCAATGTGTTGGGATTAAAGGCCTGAGCCACTGCAGCCGGCTTACTACATATTTATGAGGTAGTTTTCTTAGCCCTATTTTAAAAGGGAGCAAACTGAGTTGCTGAGAGGGTATGACTCCCTTTAGTTCACATAACTGACACAATACACAATAAAGCTGGGACTCACACTCAGATGATTGATTGTCTGATAGTGGTGCCACGGTTCTAGCAGGAATGTATGTAAGAATCACATAAAGATTTTGCTAAAAATGGAGATTTCTGGACCCCATGAAACTTAGCATTTCATGAGATGCGAAGTCAACAGATCTGGTTTATGGCCCAGGAATCTGCTTTTGATCTGATGCAGGTGGTTCCCAAAACTATACTTTGAAAAACACTGATTTGGCATCTGTGTTCTTTCCACTTCACCATGGTGCTGCCTTTGAAAGACATAAGATGAAATACCATCAGCTCTTCTTAAATTAATACATTTGACATTCACTCAACAAATTTGGCTTGAACATCTCTTATGTGTCAGGCAGTCTGTTGGGTGCTGGAGTTACAAAGAAGAGGATGGGCCGGGCGCGGTGGCTCAAGCCTGTAATCCCAGGACTTTGGGAGGCCGAGGCAGGTGGATCACGAGGTCAGGAGATTGAAACCATCCTGGCTAACACGGTGAAACCCCGTCTCTACTAAAAATACAAAAAATTAGCCTGGCATGGTGGCGGACGCCTGTAGTCCCAGCTACTCGGGAGACTGAGGCAGGAGAATGGCATGAACCCGGGAAGTGGAGTTTGTAGTGAGCAAAGATCGCGCCATTGCACGGCCTGGGCGACAGAGCGAGACTCTGTCTCAAAAAAAAAAAAAAAAAAAAAAAAAAAAAAAAAGGACATAGCCTCTGCCCTGGAGAGGTTTATAGTGTAGCGGAGGAGAAAAACACATACAATAAAAATCCCCATACAGTGTGTGGTTAAGAAGATGAAACTGGGCATTCAATCTAGTCTGGGTTGGTGTGTGTAGTGGACATCTGTTATTTTTGCCTGCTAATCATCATTCTCCCGTCTGGTAACAACACCCAATATTTCCTTTGGAAAAATCACCCCTCCCCCACTCTCAGTCCCTACGGTTAAGGTGGAAGCTATTTCAGCCCTCCACATGGGCATGTGACCCAGGCCTGGCCAATCAGAGCTCAGCACCTTCCTGGTCACAGCGAGTGGCCCAGAACTGGGCATCTGACCCAAATAGGGCCAATGAGATTTCTACCCAGGACTTTGCCAGAGCAGAAGTTTTTCTTCTGGGTTGATAAGTAGGTTATAGTTAGATGTTAGTCTGGGGATCTGGTGTGCTACAATGTTAGGAAAGACCTTCCTGTGCTGAGAATGTTAGAGGTAGAGCATGAGAAGAGTCGAGACCTGGTCCTTGACCTCATTGGATCCTGGTATCACTGAAGCCAAATGCACATGTTGACTTACGTGTTTGCTTAAATGCAGTCTCTCTGCTCTAACCCTGAGATTCCTGACTGATACTGGGCAGAAGACAGGGAAGTCTAAGATACTTCTCTTGAGGAAGTGATGCTTACGCTGAGATTTCAAAGAGCAGCAGGTGTTCACTATGGAGGAAAGGAGGAAAAGATATCTCTGACAACCTAAGTGAAAGCACAGAAGCGAAAAAAAAAAAAAAAAAAAAAAGACAGGAAGTTGATGGCAGCTAGATGTGGTTTGACCTGGCTGGATTTAGTACTAACAGATCTGACTCTGAAATCTTGCTCTGCTTCTGAGTAGCTGTGGGACACTGGGCTAGAGGTTTGCCCTCTTTAAGCCTCAGGTCCCTTATCTGCAAAATGAGCACAATAACATCTGCTGCACAGGACTGTTAGGATGATCTAATACAATAGGACAAGTCTAACACCTGATCCATTGCCGACATGTAGCTAAGTGACCGCAATTATTATTGCTGGAAGGTGAGGGACCTTATGCGGGAGTGACTGGACAGCATTCTACATTTCCTGAGTAATCCAATGGAGTTGACTTCTGGAGCTAGAAATGTCTTAGGGCAGAGAGAACAATTGCTGAGGCCTGCCTGTTTCTGAGTGAAGCAGTAGGAGGTAGACAAAACGTCATGGGCTTTGGAGTCACATAAACCAGCTGATTTCAACACTTACCAGCTGCATGACCATAAGTGATTCCTCTTAACATTCTGAGACCCAGTTGTCTCATCTTTGAAATCTTAAATATTAATAGGGTACTTGTTAGAAATATTTTTTTCCAGATATTTCATTTTGTTTTATATTTGGGGGGTACATGTGCTTGTGTGTTATATGCATATATTGCATACTGATCTGGTAGGAATTGGGCTTCTAGTATACGCATTACCCAAATAGTGAATGTTGTACCTGATAGGCAATTTTTCGATTTTTGCTCCTCTCCCATCCTCCCACTTTTTGGCGTCCCCAGTGTCTCGTTAGAAGGATTTAAATGACATAAAATGTGCAAAGTACCTGGCACATAGATGTTGAATAAATTATAGCTATTTACTCTTATGATTAATTACTACTGCTAATGTTATTACCACCCTAATCTTTGGATACTTGGTTGGCAGAGCAAATAGGACTCCAGTGTTCTTTAGCAAATAAAATGCTATAAGAACTATAAGGGCAGGGACTGTGCCTGCTTTGTTGGCTATGTTGTGTCCTGTTTTTGGCATTTAGTGGGTACACTACATTTAAGCGGTGGATATCAGCTTTCACTCCTCCCCATGGGTGGGGAGGTTACCAAACCTAGTATTATGAATAGCCATGTTGCACTCCATTCTGCAGCACTTCAGTCATAAAACAAATATTTATTGAAGGCTTGGTCTGTGCTAGGCATTGCGGTAGGGACACAACTGTAAAGAAGACAGATTGACCTTGTGGAGCTCACATCCTAAAGGTGGGAGACACGTGATAAACATGCCAAGTAACATGAAGTAATTTCAGATGATAGTAAACATCAGGAAGGAAATAAAAGAGAGTGACCAGATAGGACATATCTGGGAGAAGGCTACTTTAAAACAGGTGGCCAGTACCAGTTTTGGTGCAATTTAAGTCTCTCATGCACCCAGGAACTAAGAGAAGCATCAATACAACTCCAGTTGGCCCCTCAAATTAATCCACTTGGATTTAATAAAAAAAAACCTCCCTTCCCCCAGAGCTCCAAATTGCCCATTGGTTGATCCAGCTCAAATCTGCTTTAGGACTCAGAAAAGGAGTTTTTGAGGGTATGCAACAGAAAACAAAGAACATTCTTGGCCAGTGGGTGGAGTAGGCCATTGACCCACATACCATTTTCCCACTGAATGGAATGGTAATTGATCAAAGTAAAAAAATTTATAGAAAGAGATACTGCTGCCATGTTTTTAAACCGTGCATTTCCCAGCCAAGTCTCCAGATGGAATCACCGAAGCAACACATCCTTGACTTAAATGTGACTGTTTAACAGTTATATTGGGTAGGCCATATTTTTCCACAAGGAGGTGGTTGCTTGTCTTAGGAACTTGAGACTCTTAACAGACTTTTGGGTGAGAGCTTTCCAGGATACCACTCTTTCTCTCACACTTCCTGAAGTCACAGAAGTCGGAGACCTAGCTGTAGTGTCAGGAGAAGGGAACGACAGAATGAACTGTTACACAAGCTCATAGAATGATGAGGTTTGTAGGATGTCTTAGTGCCAATGACTGTCACTAATGAACAATTCCTAAACACAAGGATGATTTATTTATTGTTTGTTTTTGCCTGAGCAGCATCCACTTTCCCTTCTTCTGGTTATCAGCATTCTAATTTGCTTTGGGATAGCTGCCCTTCTTCACTGAACACAGACCACTGGAACTGTTGTGAAGCAATCTGTCCTTCCCCCCATGCCATATCCACTGGTCAAGGAACAGACATGGGACCCAAGCTAGGTCATACAGATGCTTTCTCTGGAATTTGACCCATGAGCAGAGGGATAAGACTATAAATAACTGATGCTCATTCATTCCAAGGAGACGGTGAATCAATTTATTTTAAGAAGACTGTGGACCTGTTAGTTACACATCCTGAGTTGCTCTAATTTTTGCCTTTCCAAATCTGGCATTACAACCTTTGTTTTGTTCTATTAGCTGCCCAATAACATTCCAGTGAATTCCTTTTTCACATAAATCGGACAGTGTTGTCCTTTTTGGCTTGTCACCAAAGATGCAGATGAGTATAGTCATCTTCCTTCCATGACCCGCCTTCTCTTTCTGGTCCTGGAACTATAACATCTCACAGTCAAGACTGAATTTCCCTTTCCAGGATTTTTATTGTCTACCTGAATCCCTCCTTATACTCCTGAGGGTCTTTCAGGCAGCGTGGCTTACACGCTTACACAGGCAGTGCTCTGCTTTGCTTCTTGAAAAAAAAATTTTGGAGGAAGAAAACACTATTCACACCCTATATTTATATTCAGAATAAAAATGTCTTTAGGATAAGATGGGCTGATACTGGGTCAAACAGCTTAAGAAAGAGAGAAGTTAAAAATATAGCACAACAATAATGGGAGTTAGGATAGTTTTGCTTAGAAAGAGTTCTTAGGAAATAACTTGTTTATTTCCCCCCACCCCAGCACTCCTGTGATGTAGGAACAAGTTGCTAAATGTAGTCTATTGAAAAAGAGAATATCTCAACCCAGACTTTAGAAAGATAGTTGCCTGAGGCCAAGCAGTGAGATGGGAGGAAGACTAGCTTCCAGAGTCTGAGGTTAGAAGTCTGTGCTTCGTTAACTGAACACAGATCCTAAAACCTTGTACATTTGGGGAAGAAGTTTTCTGTATCTATCCTTTGTTCCTTTCCAGAAATGAATACATATTTCAATAAGGTTGTCCTACATATTCAACAAGATTTCATATATTCAAATAAGGATCCCATATATTCAATAAAGTTGTGAGTATAAATAGAAAACAAGGTTACAAATAAGAGAAAAATACAGTAGCTACAAAGATTACTGAGAGAGAAGGCTGGTTCAATAGACGTTGAATCTCCTAAGACCTAAGATGAAAAAGGAAAGGACAATGGATTATATTGTACTGCTGATCTTTAAGAGACATCAGAAAACAAATACAACAGCTTCCTTGATCAGATTTTCTTTCAAGTTACCTCTTCAACCTTAAATATTGTGAAGTATGTGTTCATAAGCTCTCATATAGGCTCATAAGCCTTAACCTATAAGATGAAGTTCTTATAGGCTAGCACCAATTGTGTTGCCCAATAACAACTAGAAGCTGCCAGACAACTTCAGTCATGACACAGTTTGTGGAAAAAGAAATGAAGGAAATCAAGCTCTCTGATTATTGTGACTGATTCATAAAAATGCATGACTTTTAGTAAAATTGCCCTCTTGGCCAAAATTTTCTCTCATATAAATTTCTCATATCTTATACATCTATGATCAAATTTGCAGGATTTCTCTGGGGATGAAGGCAGAGCAGAGTTGGAGGTTCTGCCTGAGCCAGCGTAAACATGGGATTTAAGCTGTAGGTCTAGGATTAATTTGAAGAAGACGCACAAGATCTCTACGGTTTTTCTCTCATATCTATAAAATTGACATAAGACAACTATCTACTGCAAAGGAATATTGTGTTGTAAAAGAACGTACTGATGTTTGCCATTGCATCCCTCGAGGGATGATTTGTAGAACTCACAAGTGGCTGCTCTAAGCTTAAAGTACTCATCACATCACTTCTGGTTAGATCATGGGAAATCAATGGCTTTGGAAGTCAGTATTATATATTCTGTCCTCTGGGAAAATAAATGCCAAAGTGTCTGCTAGAGAAAAGAGCTTTGGGAGTTTTCAGTTTTCCCTATGAGCCCTTTAATGGGGGCTGATTTCCTCCTTAGTTTGTTTCCCACCTCTAGTGTTTTGAGGTGAGCCCAAGGAGTGAGAATCCTTCTCCCTCCTCTACCTCACTTTTCCTGTGGCTGGCTGGCTCCCTGTCCTCCTCAGAGTACAGGGTACTCAGAAGAGCTTTTCCTGAAAAGGAGGGAGTTAAATAATACCAATTGTAGTAACACTTGGGATAGTTTATCTTACAAAGAGGCTTACTTTAGAAAGAGCCTTTGTCTCTCCTTACTTCACATCATTTTCCTAGATTTCCTTTCTTCTTCTTCCATCCTTATCCACTCATTCCACATTTCCTTCATTCTTTTCCTTCACAGTACTTATCACAAGTCATGTATTTCCTTATTCCTTTGTTTGCTTCCCAAGTACATTGGAAGTACCACAGGGCAGGGGCTTGTTGTCAGCAGTGTATTTCCAATGCCAAGCTCATGCCTGGCACCTTGTAGGCACTTAACAAATCTAGGCTGGAGGTACAAATAAAGTGATGTGTTGAAAATGATTTGCAAGGTTCAGATGGTGGCTGTCACTGGCTCTGTGCTTTCACTCAAGCTGGGGAGTAGAAACTCAAATCAACAGAACTCATATTCTATCATAACTATCATTTATTTGGCACTTACAATACTTGAGGAGTTTTATGAGTGCTATTTTTAATTCTCCCACACCTGCAAGGCACATGTCATCATTTCAGGTGGGGGAAAACAGAGGCTTTCAAAGTGTCAGTTTAGCCACAGCTGTTACTGGCTGAGTAGCATTTGAAGGCAAGTCCGACCCACCCCCATGTTTTCTTCTCATAATGTCGTCTTCCCTTCTGAACATGGCCAGATTCTATGCATCCACAATGTATAGTTCAACACTACTTCCTTCCAAATGCCCCATGACAGCTGTTTTTCTTCAAAACTTACTTTTTTTTTTTTTTTTTTTTTTTTTTGAGACAGAGTCTAGCTCTG